>NC_142803.1:24265696-24420696 GCF_049724085.1 Artemia sp. Qi Xiang Cuo | reverse complement strand
GGGTGTAATTATTACATTTTCAATTTTAGTATTATCGTATCTTGGATCTCACCTCTCTTGGGTTGAACTTTGTGCCATCAACTACTTTATGGCAAAAATAAATATGTAATTTTTTTAATTTAAATGTACTAGTGAGAGGCGGTGGGGGATGGGGACACCTTGGGAACCTGGTCATTTATCTTACCTTCTCACCCAAGTATGACATTTCTAAAGTTTAAAATCTTTTCTGATAGCTTCGTCTATGACCTCAGTTCCAAAAAAAAACGATTTTCATGTACAAAGAAACGTTTCGCTTGAAATTTTTCTTTTAATGCCATCTATAAAAATGTTCGAAGTAGGTGACATGCTAACCCTTATTACTGCAGAGAAATGGTACATTTCAAGGTTTATATGTCAAATATAGTAATATTTTAAACCAATGAAAATTCTGCAGAAAAAAGGTATTAGTTGAGCTAAAATTATGCTTTTAAAATGAATTGTGAAACATTTAAAAAAGGGTTTTTCACTCACGAAGCTGAACAAGAAGCTACTTTTTTTCGACGCATATGTTTTTCAAATTTTCTTCTGGGTTTCTGCCCTGTTGACAGCCTAGTTGCCAATATTGACTTATTAATCACTTTAAAATCCTCATCAACTGTCCCTAAAAGTAAGGAAAGTTATACTTTTAAAAGATTCAAAGTTTCCCCTGAAATTTGGTTTTATATTCTAATCTCTTGCTGAGATACGTCATATCCCATTTTGACAACTATAACGAACCTTGTATATTTCGCTTTGGTATAATAACAATCATCTTTATATTTTCGGGAAATATCTACTTTATAAACTCAGCCGTTCCTGAGATAAAGCAAATGTACTTTTTTCCGACTTTCGTGTAAAGGGGTTTCTTAATTTTGTTCGCCCCCTTCTGACCATTTTATAAGTAGTTTCAATTGAATACCAGTAAGAGTTTCTGAAATATTGCAGTTACGCCACTTTCATATTTAGTTCAATATGTACTGGCAGTTTTCCTGAATTTTCTATATAAATTCACTTAAAAATACCTGAGAGACCCTCAAAAGATTGAGTCAGTTAGAAAGGTTATCTTGCTGGTCAACAAATCCTGGGATTCGGATTCGTCACAGCATTGCATCTGTGCGACTATTGGTCTATACTACTAAAATAATAGAAGTATAATTATAAATTAATCCAATATTTCAGAACTTTAGTATATAAATCTATATATAAAAATATTCTATCAAGTATATCTGGTTATGAATTCCCCACTTCTGATGATATTTAGGAAATAGGCTGTGCTGTATCTTTAGCTAATTTTGAACGAAAAAGGTATATTTAATACATACTGTAGTGACTTTTGAACAAGAAACCTAGCAATGATGCCTATTGTTATACTAAGGCTTGCTGAACATGTGCCATCTTTCTTTGAAGTTTTTAAATAAGCATCTGAAGCTACTACAAGAAGTAGGACACATTAAAAATAAGAAAAAATGAAACCATTCCTCCTCAAACATGGTACAATTTGGCTATATAGCGAAACGAAATATAGCCTACTTCTAATATTCCAGCCAAAAAAGGCTGAAAATCAAGACATAGAGGAAAAATACAATTGTTCATTTGAAAAGGTGAATCACGTGATAATTAAAGGAAATTGAAAGAGGAAATCTATGAAAAACACTTTCCTAATTCAAAAAATTGCAAAACGTCATTTGGAAGAGCTCTTTTCAGAAGTTCAGCGATTGTAGGCTATCGCTAATATTTTTAAACCAGGTTATTTTTATTTAATAAAAAATAATTTTGTTGTTCTAAGAAAGTAAAATTGCTTTGAAGTCAAATAGAAGCATAACTTATTTTTACACTCTTGCAGAAGGCGCAAGTATCTTGTGACAACGCACCCAGAAACTCCAAGGGGCCATTTATCTGACACGCAACAGGTCTAAGGGCTTCTTTGTGGAATGGATGTAGTCAAAGTTTTTGTTCTTTCCCAACCTATTTTGGTATAATGGTCCATGTGGCCGTATGGCAGAGCTCGTAATAAGCACCCAAATGTGATCCCTGTCAAAGCTTTAGTTTTATTTGCTGAGGATACTAAATAAATTTGAAAATATTGAAAATAAATTTTAAGAAGTATAATTTTGTGTTGTTTGCTCGTTCTAAAATATATTATCCTTGGTTGGATAAGTTGAGGTGTGTAAACTCATTTATTAATAGAGTGCACTCGACTAGGTATTTAGGAATTATTGTAGATGAGACGCTTAGTTTTTCAGACCATATAAATTGTATAACATCTAGAATCGCGCGTAATGTTGAAATTATTAGGAAATTGAAGCACATTTTCCCGAAAATTGTTCTTAGACTTTTGTATTTTTCACTTGTCCATTATTACCTTTTATACTGTTTTTTGGTATGGTCTTAATTTTTTTAATCCCATCTGAAACGCTTTAGGGCTTTGCAGGATTCTTCCAATAGGATTTTAGCAAATTATGGACCAAGAGATTCAGTGAGAAATGTGTATTTAAAACTGAATATACTTCCTCTATCAGGTATATTCCTATTTTATCGATCTATGTTAATGTTTGATATTATTAATAACCTTACCTCAAAATGTTTTAATGGCATATTTATAACTGGTGTGGATCTTCACAATTATAATACAAGAAATGCAGAGGCATTTCGGCGGCCGAAGTGTGAAACAACCCCGTCACAGTTCTCTGCTTGGCATGTTTTGCCGAGCTCCTGGAGTCATTTACCAATCGGGGTTGTGCTTGAGCATGACCGAAGTAGTTTCTGGGGAAAATTGAGGGATTTTTGTAATAATACTTTTCAATTTGTTTGATTTTTTTTTTTTTTTTTTTTTTTTTAGTAGTTCCATATTGGAATTTTTGGTTGTGTTGTTTTGTTAGCCTGTCGGTGGGGGATATTGTTTTGTTTTTGTTTATTTTTATTGAATTATGTGTTTGATGTTGGATTTGGCCTAACGAACCGAAAGGCTCCTTGGCGTTTTTGTTTTGTAAATTATGTGTAAATAAAGATATACTCCTGGAAAAACAAACAAAAAACATATCTATTTGTCCTGTATTTAAATAACAGTCGCGTAGACACACGATTCTCTCTTTTTATTTCAAATTTTACAATCACGGTAATACTTCCATCCTGGGTAGTCCATGAATTACACCATTGAATGATTCATGGTTTTTCTCGACAAAGGTAAAGTTTACACCAGGCATCCTTCATCTTGGATGTAGACATATCTGAATTGTAAACGTCTTTATCTTCATATTAAGTTTTGAAAGTCTGGTACAGAATGTCCCACTACCTTTTTTGTGCCCTTTTTCCAGATTCTTCTGCATCACTGTCACTATACGTAGTAGCTAAATGGACAAGATCACATAATAATTGCCTCAGCGTTTGGGTATGACCATAGCAAGTCTTCCAACTTGTGAATAACATCATTACCAGTATACCCACTCCCAGATTTTTTCTCTCCAACCCTGCCTTGCACCGTACATTAATCAGGACTGATGGTTCTCATCCAATATTTTTCATGCAAAACAAACTATTTTTTTTAACTAATTTTTTTTGGACTTCGAAATTATTCTACTTTTTTACATCTAAATCATATCAGAAATATACAATGACACTTTTGATTTAAATTTTAAAACATATTCTTGTGCATATCAATATTCCTATTGATGAGGACAGATGGTTCTCATTCAATATTTTTCTTGAAAAACAAACTTTTTTTTAACTAAATTTTTTGGACTTCGAAATTATTCAACTTTTTTTTACATCTCATAGAATGACATTAAACATAGTTAAAACATTAAAACTTTACACTTAATATTTTCCAAACTCAAAATTAGAATGATATAGATATGTAATTAGAAAAATAATTTTTGTAGTGGCACTTTTTTTATATTGGACTAAATTTTTTATGCACTTAGAGATTATTCAAATTTTTTTACGTATCTTAGACATGAAATTTGCTAATGGCTCTAACAATTATACTCTGTGCTTGCTCAGAGACATGATGCGGCTTTCCCAGTGGTACTCTGTGTTCGGTTTTCGACATTACCTAGTTTATTGCATTCATTGATTCTGTATTTTTTTTACACAATGGAACGATAAACACATAACTAACATCTCTAAAAGGTGAAGATGAAGCATTTTAAGAAAGTGTGTTCACATGATAGTGTTATTGTAATATTGAATGCTGACAAGGAGAAGTATTTAACCTATGAAATAAATTTAAGTGGTAGCTCTATCGGAAACGTATGCGTGCATTGTAATGACAGTAAGGAATTAAGTTCCTTTGGAGTACCTAAAAAATTCAATTCTTATGATGGTGGATATGCGAGATTGAGATCTCTGGAGATGATTACACTCAAAGAGAATACCAACATAAAAATAATAGTTGATGAAGAGGGGCATCTTCTTGATAGTGCTTGTGGTAACATGTTACCCAGTGTTAAACCATATCGTCAGCTTTCGGGTATTAGCATTCAAATGAAAGCAAAGACGAAAAGAAAGGCCTACTCTTAAATTAATATCATAAACCAAATCTTGTCTACGTGCCGGAACTGTTACCTGTGTAAAAATAGTGTGATAATAGACAGTGAAGGTCCCAGAAAAATAAAAAGGACATTGGCCGAAAATATCACTAAGGAATATAAAGATGAATCGATGAAAAAGAAAGTACCAGCAAGCGTTACGGCCATTGATCAAACAGTCAATGAACGAAATAATACCAAAGACGAAAAGCATATTGAGCCTGTCGATGATAAACCTGTAAAAATTGTCTATGACTCAAAATGGAATAATGATTATTGCACTGATTACGGACTATGAGAGGAGAATAGCTATAGTATCAAGAGAGAACATGGTGAACCATTTTATGGAACAGATTCAAAATGCCCAAAGTTGTTCAGTGATATTAATAATGTATAATAATATATTTTTTTTGTATTAGTATTCTACATGACATTATTTCATTAAAAATATGTTATGCATTACATTGTTATGTGTTCATTATTTTTAGAGTAAGCTAGCGTATTAAACGTTTAGAATGTCTATTAAAATATCGGAGATGTAAGAAAAGGAATTTAAATACATCATATGTCGGATAGATAGGTTAACATAGAGAAAATCTAAGTATAAGAATGAATAAATTCTCTATCAACATCTATTGACGGATACTTGGGATAGCATTAACAGAATCTAAGTATCAGAGTGAATAAATTCTTTTTGAATGTCTTTTGACAGATATGTCGTAAAGCTTCTAATTTAGTCAATTTAGCATTTAGTAAAAAAATACAAAGTTTAGAAATATCACTTTTTATTAAGATAAGGAACATATCATGCCAAGTTTCTGCTTAACGGGAAATTGAGAAATCACCACTTCCTAGCTATTACATGGGTTGGGTAAAGGAAGGTGTGGTTGATGAAAATGTATAAAAGATACATTTTATGGGAAGGGGCAGATTTAGACTGTTACTTTACTTTATGCCGGACTGACCTCTGGTCCGTTGTTTTTTTTGAAATACCTTGGAATCCTGTCGGATCATTGTAAGTGTCTGTATCTTATTATATATTATTGTAGTTTCTGAGACTTGTGGTCTGCTTGGGACAGCCCGTCCCAGTAGAATATCTATATCTGGAATTATTATATGTTAGGTGAATAAAAGTATTGCATTATAGCCAACCTCTCTACGATTTATCTTTTGTCCCTCGAACATACCCAGCTGGTACGCCTCATTAGTTCGGTCATAGCCTAAGGCACGCTACCAAAGTTTAAATACCTTAGGGCCATAGTTTATCTCCCCTGTAAAGGGAGAATAAAGGCATCTACGACTACACCACTCAAATACCATAAATAACGGCTCAGAACAACTGGTGGCAGCGGTGGGATACAATAAAAGACACTTTACAGCAACTAGTGGCCGTTGGAAAAACTGGGTCAAGGAGACGAAATAAGGTTATAAAATACAAAAAAATACGAAATAACAGTATTAGAAGGGGAAAGTAAATGTACTTCACTTTTAGCGGCGCTCGAATTAGCAAAACTTCGAGCAGCTTTGCTCGAACTTTAGGTATTAGAAATAGATTTGTATCCTCTCAAAGATTTGGGTACAATAGATAAAATAGAAAAAAGGCTCGATCAAGAAGTTTAAAAGAGAAAAAAAATACAGTATCTAGTTTTTATCAAGTAGAAGCAAGTGTATAATTAGTAGTGTTTTTAGTGTTAGTGATAAATACAATGTAGTAGTGTCGTATACTACTAAATAATAAAGTATTTGTACCGTGAATTGAAAGAATAAAATAAAAGATAATACGTAAAGAAAAACAAAATCTAGCTGGACAGATGAAACGTTGGTAGAAACAGAAGAAGTTTAGGCATAATAGTAGAAAATAGGGTCCTAATTCAGCTTTACTACAGGTACAGGCTATGGACTTATCGTTCAAGAATAACATAGCTACAATTTAGCAAAGGAAGCACATAAATTGTGGTCCGAACAATTATAGGTTAGAAGCTGCCATTTCCGAGTGTTTTAGGAGTAGAGATGCTTCAAAAATATGACATTTTACGACGTAATGAGCAATAGAATTACCTCTTTTAAAGCTAACAAGTACTAGGTTAGTTATGTAGTTTCACAAGCAAAGGGAAGGAAAAGATATATAAATATATATAATTAAAGTACTTGAGGGAAGGGATGAAAAAAAACGAAAAAGTAACCTTATAAGTAAGAAAAAAAATGTGGAAGCTTAAAAAGTCGCCAAGGAAGCAAAAAAAGAGTTGTTACCCAGCTGTGATGGGGACTCTGCATAAGACGAGAAGTTCGGCGAAAGCAACCGTTAATCACAGAAAATGGAGGCATGGGGATAGGTCTTAAAAAGGGTTTCCTTTACCTACACAGAGGACCTTCACCTTAATAATAGTGTTAGAAAAAGTTCAAATTCTGAATTAGCCGCACAAAATGCGTCCAAAGACAGTTCTAATTTGAATTTTAAGCCATGGCTGCTTTCGAGCCATGTACATGTAAAGCTACCAGTGTATGAAAACTGTTATGCTTGTTTACATAGAATATAAGCCACATTAAGACAAACAGAGAAGGCAATACATCCTTTTGGGATAGCTAATATTGATAATTCTGGTCCGCTCTTACGGTTACTCAATGACGAATCTTCCTCAACTCTAGTCTGATTATAAATCAGTAGAGTTTAGTCGAATATCAGGTAGAGTGTATATCAGATAAAAGATGGTCTGATAGTAGAAATCAAATAGAGTGAAGCCAATTGTCCCTTATATTCAAAGTAGCCTACAAGTAGATTGTATCCAGGAATTAAATAGAAATAATATTACGGAAACAATTACACAGGACGTTACAGTTTATATTACAATAATTAACGTTCAAATTCCTAACTTTATGCGGATTAAGGTAAACTTAATAAACACTGTATATTTAGAATCAGCATTCAAATCCAATTCTTTTGATATTTATATTTAAAAAAAATTGGGGGTTGTTGAAAAAAAAACGAAGGAGGTTTGACTACGGAAATAGGGTCATTGGAAGCTAGCAAATTTGGAGTTGACCTCAATCACTGCTGGTCTCTCGTTGTTAAGTAAATGTGAAGCATCTACTAACCTTGGACTCTCTGAGGTGACACTTTCAGTCGAATTGGAAAAAAAATGTTTTGGGAAATTTAAAAATAATTATAATAGGAAAAACAGCAAGAGTTTACATTAAGTGCGCGCTACATTTACAAGCTAACTGTAATCTTATTGTAATTAGTTATAGTCTAATATAATAATTTTTGGTAAAAAGAAAAAAAAATAAAGACAACAATTAAGAGCTATAAAGATTTAAACAAAACTTAGAATAAGCTTAGAAAGCCAAAAAAAGTGTGAAGTAAAAGAAACGAAAAGCAATATAAAAATAAATTATAACCTAAAAACTTACCAGGAGGTAAAAGCAAACGACAAAATGCATTAAAAAAAGAAGCCAAAAATAAACCTCATCGTCACAAGCAAACCACAGTAGTTCAAGGTAATAATTTTAACCCTAGCGATGTATTGGATCTGAGAAAACGAATTGGCCCAGGAGATTCCTAGTTTAAACAATTGGCTTTCACCTGTGCCAACCCAAACACCCTAATCCCAAGCCGTTGAACCCTAATATAAACTAAACATATCCACTTTTTCTTTGAAAATAAAACATAACATTAAACAACAAACAAACTTGTAGTAATGAACAGAAATTCATTCATACAACGTTCCCAGGTTTAAGCTTATCAATAAACCACAGATAGTGGAAATCGTATTCAAAGCTATGTAGCCTTGTAAAGAGAATTGTTGTCTCTCTTTGGCAAAGAAAATAAGATCGTAATTAAAACTAAAATAAAATCTCTAACCAGTATGTCGTAAAAATTGCATTTTTATGAAGAAATGAGCAAATGCGGGGCAAAACTTAATTAAAAGTGTTCTAAAAAAATTAGCTGAAAAACTACAGTACTTTTCTAACACAAAAACTTTCGGAAGAAAAATTTTAAATAATTTCAAAAAATACAGGTTGCAAAAATTAGACACCACCTTCCACCTCTTAAAAATATGGAGATAATGAATTTGACCATAGAAGGACAATCAGCATAAAAACTCGTTAACGGTTTTTAAAAATACGTGAAACATATAAATACAGGCTTAGGAACGACCTATTTACTGAAAAAGTGGAAAATGACTTGAAAAAACGCTTAGGCTCCATTGAAATAACGAAAAAAAAAAAGAGAATGATTAAAGTTGAAAATATAGCCAGACGAAATTAAAAGGAAAAGAAACTGAATGGAATCAGTTAAACTCTGTTATACGTATATATTGAACTGACCGAACGAGACTAGTATGAAAATTGTACTAAATAAGTACAAAATAAGAAGCATTAATACTACAGAGCCGGCATTACAGTGGTTAACTCGGGCCTAGATTAATTTAAATATTGGAGAAATTCTCCAAGTAGACAGGAAAAAAAAATTTTTTGCTCTTTTGGGTGGGAGTCGTTTTCGAGAAAAAATTACTATCATGGCATAGAAAATAAAAAGTAAGGCACATAATAGCCATAACAGCCTAAGTTGAAGTTGAAACCTAAGACAAGACCACTAAAAGTTGGGAAGCTAAAGTGAAAATATTCATTGTCACTTGTATGTCTAAAAATAAATTACTCTGTGCCCTGAAGACACGGCATTTTTCTGCAGAAGGGCCAATTTTCTGATAAAATATTAGCCCAAGAGGTAACTGTGGCCACAAAAAAAAGTGTGGCAATACTATAGATAATTAATTATTGTGTGTGCAGGTTCAGAATAGTCCTTTTAGCTGTAGCCCATGACAAGAGGACCTGGAAACGTTATAAGGAGCTACCAGAAGGCAGTCCTGGTAAGCAAACCTTCAGAATACAGGCAAGAGTCATTTGATAATGGCATAAGAGGTATAAGGTGAACAGCAAAAAAAATGTTTTAACTTATCAGATCCAAGCTGTAAATGAAGCCTTAACCCAAAAGGACATTCAAGCTGGAAAAAGAGATAATACTGACAAAAACCTTATAAAACTGTCTGAAGTACCTAAAAATTCTAAAAGAATTAAAAAGCTCAAAAGTTTGAATAAACAAATAGGCATATAGTAAGCCAATGACAGTTAAATGACTCAAATTGGTTCAAATTAGAACCAAAGTTGTAAAACAAAGACAAGAAAATGTATATATTCATACATGGAAAAGTTATATAGTGGTAACAAAATATTTTTGAGAAAATATGTACAGTTATAAATACATTTTGAAAACCCTTTATAAATATGGAATTGTTATCATATACAAAAAAATTGCTAATATGGAAATTTTGATAGCAAGATCATGCTATATGAACTATTGCCAAGCCTTTAAATAGAGGCTAATCATACTTATCAGTTACAGTGTATAAATCATTTTGTTAGAGTGGAGTTTTTTGTAAATATTTTAATTGCAGTTACGACTTATCAGATAAAAGTCTTGACGGACTGATTTAAAAGTTGTAAAAAGAACAAATACAAATTTAGAACAAATTTACAAATTTAGACTGTTACTTTACTTTATGCCGGACTGACCTCTGGTCCGTTGTTTTTTTAGAAATACCTTGGAATCCTGTCAGATCATTGTAAGTGTCTGTATCTTATTATATATTATTGTAATTTCTGAGACTTGTGGTCTGCTTGGGACAGCCAGTCCCAGTAGAATATCTATATCTGGTATTATTATATGTTAACTGAATAAAAGTATTGCATTATAGCCAACCTCTCTAAAATCTACCTTTAGCCCCTCGAACATAACCAGCTGGTACGCCTCATTAGTCTGGTCATAGCCTAAGGCATGCTACCAAAGTTTAATTATCTTAGGGCCAGAGGTTATCTCCACTGTAAAGGAAAAATAAAGGCATCTACGACTACACCACCTGAATACCATAAATAACACTTTACCACAGATACGTTTGATAACACTGACATAATTTAAGTATCAAATTGAACGAATTCTTTATTAACATTCTTTATTGATATCATTTGTCGGATACGTTGGATAAAATTGACATAATCTATCTATTAGGATGAATAAATTATTTATCATCATCCGTTGTCAGAGTTGTCATAATGAAAAAATTGTAAGTAAGTAAGTAACAAACTCTTTCTAGAATTCACCTCCTTGATACACAATACAGAAATTATGAAAAAATTGTAATTTCCAGTCTTCATTTGCATGCAATAGATACCGAAAGTTCTATGACTCCTCCCCGCAATGAATTCTAAGAGTTTTATGACTCCTCCCCACAATGAATTCAGATGGTTTTAGGACTCATCCCCCTAGCCATAACTCCATTCAACAGTGAAAGGAGGTATAAAATGTTTGATGTAGTACTTCACTACTTAAATACTACATTAATAGCTTCCAAGATGATAGAACTGTATGACATAGAATTTATCGGTTTGAAAAAATCATCTTGTGGTGTTATATTTGAATGTGCATTTTTATTATTGTCTATGGAACTCGAAGAAATTGACTGTTATCATTGGATAGTGAACTATAATATGTTTGAGTATGATAAAAACTTGTGGAGCACCACATTACGTCACATAAACAGACTGGGATTCTACGATAGAGTGATTACACCACTTAATAATAGTGGTCAGGAACTGAGAAATGTTCAAGAGGAAGTCAGTGAAATTTGCAGCTTTTTCGGGGTTGAAGCACTTAACGTAAAGGGTAATGTACCTACAGATAAAGTTTTAATTCAAAAGTGTGACCTTAGGATTCCAATTTTCAATCTAGAAGAATTTAAGAGTCCTAAATTTGAAGGGGCTTATCACCGTCCTGAGGACAAGGTTAGGTTCTTCGCGCAGTGGATACCTAAGGACATACCTGATCGCAATAAATGCATAAGACACGGTAAAAAACTATTCCACGGTAAAACTTAGAGTGGCGCGCCACTCTAAGCGAACCTAGATCAACCCAACTTTTTGGATATCTCTCTCACTATGATTGTCTGTGTGTCTGACCACTCTAAGTCAGGGCGGGTGTTTGCTAGTCCCAATGCTTGTCATTGTTGGCTGCTTATTTCTGAATACAATGAAATTGGCTGCTAATGAAAAATTATTAGTGTTAAAAAATTTTGGGTAATAATTCCATGTTTTGAGACACTCAAAAATCTGTGTTTTTAATTCACGTTTTTGAAAAAATTTTCACGTTATAACTAAAACCATGCCCTGTTCCGGAACATGCATTTAGCTGAGAGTAAGAAACCTTAACAATGTGTCTAATGTTTGTAATGTAATGTGTTTAATGGTGCATAAAGAAAATTGTGCATCGTCGTTTGTATTATTTTTGACAAAAAAGAACTTCTTTCTGAAACACAATTTGGGTTCGGGATGAATCACTCAACGTCCGATGCTGTACAGTACTTGTTAAAAGTTGTCAATACTTGTCTTGAAAAAGGTGAACTTACTCCTACATTATTTGTTGATTTATAAAAGCACTTGATACAGTAGATTTTAATATTTTACTACGTAGATTAGAATTTTGGGTGTCAGGGATTCAAATCTGAAGTAGTTTAAAAGTTGTTTGACTGAAAAATTTATTAGAGTTAGGTTAAATGATGTTATTTCTGGTCAGTATTTTGTCGAAAAGTGGTGTTCCGCAGGGTTATGTGCTAGGTCAACTGCTTTATCTTATTTATCTTACTCTTATTTATGCAACTGCTCTAACTAATTTTAAAGTTTATAGTAGAGTGGGAGCACAAATTGATCTTGATGGAAAAATGTTATTGCGAGGATAGCCTTTGAATCAGGTAAATTGTGTGCAATATATTTGCTTTTATGTTGATTTTAATTTATTTTGGAAACGGCACAGCAATTTAGTTGCTTCTAAAGTGGCTAAAGGAGCTGAAGCTATTTAAATGACTTCTGATATGATAGAAAAAGGCAACTTAACCAGTTGAAGTTATTCGTCATTTGAAAAAAATTTTTCATCCGATTTATATCTTACTTCTTTTATATTATGCAATAATTAGCCCTTATATTTTATATGGTGGTGTTTTAAGGACTTGTAGTATTTACTCTAACTATAAACGTATTCAAATTCTACAAAATAAAGATGTGAGAATAATTTTAAAATATGTGAAAGATTATAATGATACAGAGACATGCTATAGAAAGTTAAGAGTGATGAATGTGGAACAGCTCAAGAATTATCAGGCTACAATTTTTGTGTCTCAATGTTGGGATGATATATTCCTAGATATTTGTTATTTTCATTTTTAGAAGAGCAATAGTTGTTTATATGAGTATAGTACTAGAAATATGGATAACCTTGTGATTGAGCATAGGCAGAGTACTCGGGCAGGATTTACGATTCGCCATTTAGGACCAAGTCTTTGGAGTCTGCTTCTGGCGAGTAATAAGGCAGCTGAATATTGACATCAATTAAAGAAAAGAGTAAGGAAGAATTTTTTGGAAGGGGAGGATGAGGAATTATAGATTTATAGTCTTTTTGATTTTTTTTTTGACTAGAGAGATTGATTTTCGATATATATTTTATTTATTTTTAGTATATTTATTTGTTTATTTATTTTTGTAGAGTTATTTATTTGATTTTATGAATGTTGATTGTAATATCCGTCCGTCCTCTCAACTTTGTTTCTTCTTGGACGGCTACTTGTTAAATGATTAAATGGTATATATTATTATTATTATTAGACTATTCAGTTTGAGCTTGGTTGAATATTCTTTTGTCTTTTTCCAGTGCAAGTTCAATTTTAACTGAAGCTTTTGTGAACAGGATCACTGATGTAAAAGGTATAAAATATAAGAGAATATGAAAGAATGAATAAAGAATAGCCTACATATAAATGCAAGGAAAATGTGAAATTATAAGTACCTTTATTCGGAAGATGTTTCTAGAAGGCTTTCACGGTATCACAATGATTTTATCCGATCCAAGCTTTGCTTATATAGCAGGGTGAATTGCTTTAGGGTTTACAACCCTAATGATTTGTAAAGTAGATATCTGTTCTACTTTATAACTAACTTTATAACTGACCGACATACTGTTACATAAATTTGATTCTTTTGAAAATTCAGGGCAAGTGTAAATAAAACTGTAGACAATTTGACGAAAAAGGACGAAGAAAAAATAGATATAAAAATAATTTAAGAAACCAAAACGAGGATGATTTTCATCCAGTGAAATAGAAAAAAACCAAATGATAAAGTAGTCTTTCTAGCAAGGACCTCCACCAAGTTCTTTTCAGCACTAAAAAAAAGAGAGGAGGAAAAAAAATGTCGAATATAAAATTAAAACCTAATATAAAATAAAAATTGCCGAAATGTAAAACTGCCAAAGCATATGCTTTGGCTTTCTATTTGTTTCTTTTCCACCGGCTGAAAATCACCCACGTTTCAGTTTCTTGTTTTCTTTTCTGTATATATTTCGATTTTTTTCAACTCATGTAGAGCCATTGTTTTGGACGTATTCACGAAAATGTAAATATTAAATGATAATAAAAAATATGTATAAATACATGTAATTCCAATATTTCGGTTACAACGTAGGGGCATAGTCAAATGGAGGAAGGGAGCGGGGTGGAGTAAGATTCCAACCTATCTTGATGGTGAACGTCAAGATAAGAAAAAGATGAATTTTATCAGACGAAAAAAGAAAATAAAAAAGGACACCCATTGATGACTTTTACTTTAACATAAGAAAAACTTATTAGATTTTCTGATGTTTTCTTATCTTTTGTCGGACTGTGCAAGCTAATTACAGCTTTACCGTGTTTTAGCTACAATAAATCATAATGCATCATGTTTTACGACATGAATCTTACAGGACAGTGGAAATACTAAAATGAATTTTGGGTTTGGAAAATAATTCTGGCAAAGTTGATGTTAGGCATCTAAAATAGTGTAAAAACCATCTTGATTTCAAAAGCTTGGGTTTTCAATTACTCTTTTGAGCAACTGCATCTCAATTCGACAAAACTGGATTTAACTCGAAATTTGACAAAACTTGACTTGAGCCTTTTTAATGAAGACAGTGAATTTTCTTATGAGGTTTAGGATATCATCTAGCATTTGTTACACAAAACGCTTATGACAATTTTTATGTTGATTCTTACTCTGAAAGTAATTGGTTTTAGTTTACGCAGAGGTTAAAAAATTTCAAATATTTTGCTGCTATATTGTCAGAAATAAAAACGAGTGGAGTGGTCAATGACCCACGTCGATCTTGCAATCATATAGACTGAAGAAGATTCCCTTATTCTGCTTCGTAAAAGTTGTAACAAGCTTATCTTTCTGCTACAAAGCTGGCAGGGGTAGGGACAATGGGCCCATTTTGGTCCTTGAGTCATAAAGATTAAGAATCCACGAATTACTTTGATTTAAACAGGATGCAATATGTGCCTAATTTTACACTAAAAAGCAGGTGTTAAAGAGAGGAAAGAAGGGAGAGGCTAGGGAATTTTTCTTATTATTCAATAAAACAAATATTTCTATTTTCTTTTATTATTAAAATAAAATACTGATTGATTTTAAATTATTCTGGTTCTTCTTCTAAAGATCAAAAGCACCATTCCTTATGATTTAAAATATCACTGCAATACATTTCCAACAGTTCTGGTAACGAGCTGTAAGTAAGGAAATACTTAGGCTAATAGTAGCTGAAACTCTAAAAAGTTAGCTTTTGTAACAATGAATAAATTGAAAGAATCAACATTGTATTCTAATTCCAAATTACCGATCGAAAGTTAAGTGCTTGTGAAAATTTCCCTGATTTTCAGAAATAAGGAAAAACATCCCTAAAAAGGCCAGTGATTTTGATAAAAATCGCAACGTAAATTTCAGCATATAAAAGAATTATGTAGAGGTTTCACGCTCCTAAACAATAGGTTTCTAAATACATAAGTAGCCTTAGTTCTAGTACCTGTTTTAAGTGGTCTAAAAGATTATGCAGTTGCCAAGTGGTGTTTTCTGCCATTTTGTAGTAAACTACCAAATTACGATTTTGCCCCAAAGAGGTCCCAAGCCACAGAATATGGAATTTTGTATTTTTTCCCTGCAAAAAAAAAAAAATAACGGATGTGTGTTTATTTGTTTACTTTTATTGTTTTTGTTTTTTCCCCTGTCATCGTATCGAACCAATGGTCCTGGAAAATTGGGAAAGGACGCATTCGAACAGAAACTAAAAGTGCTAGTGCCCTTTTTAAGCAGTTAGAAAGATTGGTATTTGCGGCTATTTTATGGTACCAAACCCCCATTTTACCTCAAAGAGGGTGATTTTTCTATCTATTGAAAATTCTGAGATAGCCATTGAATCTAAAAATATTGAAACATCATGCATTGGCCTTCCCAGTTTCAGAAGAAATATGACCAGGCGGTAGCGCCTTCGGTCCTAAAAAGTCACGTAGTCAATCATGGTTGCAGCGGTAGCTGCAACCTAGTAAAGACCGAACCACAGCCCATAGTAACCAAAAGTTAAGAACCGCGTTTAGAAAAAAGCTACCTAGTGAAAAAAATTGCCATCTGACACTGATTCAGGAATGGTGACTATTATTTCGGTTTTTCTTTAAAGTAAAAGCTTATTGCGTAAAGCTTATTGCGAAAAAAGCCTGAAACCCCTCAAAAATGGCGTCAGATCAAAATGAAAAGTGTACCGCTGGAATCAGCATGGTTGAATACCTTTTACAGGGAAATTATAGTCCTCCTCCTTGACCAACAAAAGAAATCGCTTTTTTGCATCGGTAGCACTGAACTGTCTCCCTTTTTTCTAGCAGGACTAAGGTCGCCAGATCATCATAGAGAGACGTATAATAGCTCATACGAAAGGGAATTAAATTTGTAAGTGCCCTTTTTAATTGACCAAAAAGAATGAAGGGCAACTAGCACCTCCCCAAAGTCATCCAATCAAAATTTTGAGATGGCCATTTTGTTCAACATAGTTCAAAGGTCCAACATCTATAGTTTTAGTGATGACATGATCCTCCATAGTCCCTGAGGGAAGTACTGTACCCTGTATTGGTATTGGACGTATCGATATTACGCGTATCGGTACGTGCATTTTTTCTTTTTATCTATTAAAAAGAAATATATAGGCATATTGTTATTTGGCTTGTTGGTATTGACTGTATCTTAGACAAATTTTTAGTAGCTCATTTAAAAGATATTGCTCATATATACGTCCATCCTTCCTATTATTTGAAAAAAACTACGTTTTCTAAGGAGTTAAAGAGGCTGAGTCACAAGTTCGAACCTCAAACGTACAGGGATTAGGAGGTACAGTTGGGGGGCTGCCGCCCCCAAACCCCCACTTCCGTATATGAAAGGGGCTGTGCCCTCATCAACGCCTCGCTCTTTACGCTAAAGTTTTTATTTAAAAAAAAGAGTTGTGAGAAAGTCAATCTTTAGCGTAAAGAGCGAGGCGTTGAGGAGGGCAAAGCCCCTTTCATATACGGAAGCGGGGGTTTGGGGGCAGCAGCCTCCAACTGCACCTCCTAATCCTTGTACGTTTTAAGGTTCGAACTTTTGACTCAGCCTCTTTAACTCTTTAGAAAACGTGTTTTTTTTCAAATAATTTCTGCACGTTTTTGTACATTTTATTACTTATTATTTCTTGACTAACTGTTAGCTGATCTTTTCAGGAGTTAAAGATGGGAGGCTGCCGCCTCCCAAACCACCCGCTCTTGATCAGTTGTCCCCGCTTTTGTGTTAGGGCTTTTAATTCCTGAATACTCAAATCAAATGCACAGTAAGATTTTCTTTTTTCAACTTTTCTTCGAGCATGCCGGTATACGGCATGTTATTAAAGAAGCGGAGACTTACCTGTAACCTGAAGGCCGACTGTGATAATCTTCTGGAGACGCCTGTTGAGCCGAAGGATTTAATAGATTGGATTTAAAAAAGAAACTGAGTTTCTTTTTTAAACTTTAAATTCAGTATATAAAAAATTTTCTCTCACAGGGACTCCAACCCGGATCTTCCCCCTGACAATCAGGAACAACGACCATTGTACCACAGAGACACTTGTTATATTATTTTAGTATATCGTATCTATTTTTGACGCAAGCAAATACCCACAAAACTTGATATTCGGTTTTTGAAAAATAGGGAAGGAAGGATCGGATTGAGCTGAAATTTTGAGGATAAGCTTCCAGGTCCCAGGAAGGCTTATCCTCTAAATTGCAGTTCGATCAGACAACGTTAAAGGGGGGCTGTGGTGGGAAAAATTAACATGGGCTCTTATAGGAAAACGAGGTTTTTCGTAAATGTAAATTCGGGGGATAATTTTTTCTGTCTGAAAATATCAAAAGGCCCTTTTAAACGGTTTTTTTTGTCAAAGTCTCTGCAATTTATTTGCAAGGCAAGCAAATACAAAGTAAGATTTTTGTTTTTCGACAAAAAAAACTTCTGGGAAGGAGCTGGAATTTTTGGAAGCTTGCAGTCGTTCTTGTCAGGTTGAGAGGACTATTTTGATCTAATATAATGCTGAGATACTTTGCTTTTAGGAACTTCAACAAATAAGGTTTTAAACTCCCAGGCCCCATGTTGTCAAAGCAGTGGAGACTTACCTGTAACCTGAAGGCCGACTGTGATATTCTTCTGGAGACACCTGTTGATCCAAATGATTTAATAGATTGGATTTAAAAAAGAAACTAAGTTTCTTTTTTAAACTTTAGATTCAATATAAACTCAACGCCTCGCTCTCTACGCTAAAGTTTTTATTGTTTAAAAAAAGAGTTGTGAGAAAGTCAAAATTTAGCGTAAAGAGCGAGGCGTTGAGGAGGGCACAGCCCCTTTCATATACGGAAGCGTGGGTTTGGGGGGCGGTAGCCCCCCAACTGCATCCCCTAATCCCTGTAAGTTTTAAGGTTCGAACCTGTGACTCAGCCTCTTTAACTCTTTAGAAAACGTAGTTTTTTTTTCAAATAATTTAAAAAAGAAACTGAGTTTCTTTTTTAAACTTTAAATTTAGTATATAAACAATTTTCTCTGACAGGGAATCGAACCCTGATCTTCCGCCTGACAGTCAGGAACAGCAACCCTTGTACCACAGAGACACTCACGGAAATATTATTTCAGTCTCCCTTATCTATTTTTGACACAAGCAAATCCCCACAAAACTTGAGGTTTGGTTTTTGGAAAATAGGGAAGGAAGGATCGGATTGAGCTGAAATTTTGAGGATTAGCTCCCAGGCCCCAGGAAAGCTTATCCATTAAATTTCAGCCCGATCAGATAACGTTAAAGGGGGGCTGTGGTGGGAAAAATTAGCATGGGCTCTTATAGGAAAACGAGGTTTTTCGTAAATGTAAATTCGGGGGATAATTTTTTCGGTCTGAAAATATCAGAAGGCCCTAACAGGTCAAATTCCGCTTCGAATGAGTCCTCATGCATCCGGATCCGTGGTCGGAGGGTCGAAACGTCCGGCCCACTTTTACCCATGAAGATAAAGTCGGAGGGGGGTGAAATTTTGCACGTTTCTTAGTTGGAGCTTGAGCTACAAAATGCAATCACCGCTGTCTCTCTGCGACCCCTAGAACCGGAAATCATTTAACATTGTGGTGGGTCGGCTTTTTGAAGAGGCACAAGTGTGCCTCCTTGATAAATTCCACCATCAGCAAGTTCCAAATGGCACTATAAAAAGGCATTTTGGGTGCCTTGTCTCAAGTGGAAACATGGGTACCCATAAGGGGGGAAAGGGGGTTCCGCCCCCCTTGGCTAAATGACGGTGTCATATATTTGTATTAATTAAAAAAAAAACTTCCTCCACCGAATAAGTTTTCAAAGAAAAGTAAAGAGTTCTATTAAGCCAAAAATGGGCAGAAATAGTCAAATAATCTTCTATGCGTAAGATTACCACAAATCACTATCAACAATGAAATGAAACACAAAACAAACAGTAATTTTAATAAATAGCCGAGTCAAACTCAAAACGAGCAAAAATCAACATTGCTAGGGCTGACAACCCCCATGCCTTCTCAAAACCAGAACACAACTTAGGCTTTACTGAAAAAAAAAATGACAGTGGATTGTCCGTATAATATACCTATACTGATATTTATTCCTTAAAATAAAAATAAGGGTAAACAAAATTGAGTAAAAAAAGTTTTTTACTTATTTAAGTAAGAAATTGAAAACATTTAAACATATTTTGTTTTCAGTTAAGCGCAAACTATGTTATGGTCTTGAGAAGGTATTAGGGTTATCAGCCTTACTAATGTTAGTTTTTGCTCGTTACGAGTTTGACTCAGTTATTTATTCTATTTTCTGTTCATTTTGAGTTTCATTTATTTACTGATAGTGATTTGTTGTAGTTTTATGCTTGGATGATTACTTGACTTCAATTGTGCCCATTTTTAGCTTAATGGAGCTCTTTAATTTTCTTTGAAAACATTTTTTTTGGAAAAAGTTTTTTTAGATGAATTTCGGTTGGTTTTTTATTGAAAAAGTTATTTTCATTGAATTTTTTTGTGTCTTTTTGTTTCCTATAAGAATCTTTGGCATAATTGTAGGGTTTGACATATACAATATCCCTAAAGACATAGTTGTTGGACCGTTCTACTATGCTGAACAAAATAGTTGTCTCAAAATTTTGACTAGATGTGTTTGTGAAATAAATCGGCTTTAGAGAAGGGCTGATTGCCCTCCAATCTCTTTTTAGTCTTAGAAAGGACCTAGAACTTCTAATTTTGAATCGAATTAGCTTCTTTAAATGTTTCAATGATATGTCTAGCTATTATAGAGTGGTGCTGCCTAGCATTTTGATCATATGCCTTTTTGAAAACCTGAATATATACAGTTTTATCGTTTATTTTGAAAACCCCCCAAACACTTCCTAAAAGTTTCACCTTAATACTCATGGCATCATTAGTTACAGTAACAGTAGATGTAGTACTAAAAGTATACACATATTGCCTTCTGGCTAGTTCAAAATCCCCCACAACTTAATCTTTAACATCTAACTTGATAATAAAAGTTGTTCTTGAGATATTGCTTTGTCACCATTTTTAAAGTCCACATGCTCATAGTTTGTTTTGATTTAGTTCAACGTCCGCCTAAATACTTCTGAAATTTGTTTACTGAAAACGTTGTTATATTCTCTTAGGAACATTGGCTTAGGAACTTAGTTTTTATTGTTTAAAAAAAAGAGTTGTGATAAAGTCAAACTTTAGCGTAAAGAGCGATGCGTTGAGGAGGACGCAGCCCCTTTCATATACGGAAGCGGGAGTTTGGGGGACGGCAGCCCCTTAACTGCACCTCCTAATCCCTGTACGTTTTAAGGTTTGAACTTGTGACTCAGTCTCTTAAACAATTTCTGCACGTTTTTGTACAGTTTATTACTTATTATTGCTTGACTAACTGTTAGCTGATCTTTTCAGGAGTTAAAGATGGGGCGCTGCCACCTCCCCAACCTCCCGCTTTTGAAGATTCTTGTGTTAAGGCTTTTAATTCCTGAATACTCAAATCAAATGCACAGTAAGATTTTCTTTTTTCAACTTTTCTTCGAGCATGCGGGTATTCGGCATGTTATCAAAGCAGTGGAGTCTTACCTGTACCCTGAAGCCCGACTGTGATATTCTTCTGGAGTCGCCTGTTGAGCCGAAGGATTTAATAAATTGGATTTAAAAAAGAAACTCCGTTTCTTTTTTAGGGTTTTACTGGGTTTTACTGTCATTTTTATTTGATTTAGGAAAATTGGCTCCAACTTTGCCCCCCCCCCCCCAGGATTTTGAAAAAATTATGCCACTGATCGAGGGGCAAATAAAATTGATTGTATGACTTCTAAACAAGACGTTATCTGTTTGGTTTTTTTTTGGGGGGGGGGAGGACAAAAAAAAACATCAAAATTTATTTATATATATTTTGGCAGAGTTTTTACGAGTCTGACAAAAATTCCAGAGGGGTTAAACCACCTCTCAATACGGCCTTGTTTCTGAGAAAATGTTTCAGTTCTTAACGAGTTGGGCAAATCCAATGAAAAATCAAGTTTCGAATAAGGTTTTTAACGAAAGTTTATTTTAGCTACTCAAGTGTTTATTGTGTCAGCTAATTCCCTTCTCAGACGGTTCCCCCGCAGAAATATTCTCCCCGCGTATAAAATTTTCCTCAATCAAAATAACCTCATTTCTTAAAATTACCAGTTTATTTAATATCACCTCTGACTCATTCTTTTTATTTTCTTCCGTCAAGGTACAAGGCCTTTTGCATAGAAACATTTGCTCCAAGCTATTCATTAGAAAACTTCAACCAATTCTTACTTCCTTCTTACTAGTCAAACCACACATTCTTGATGACAACTAGTCATCTGTAAGAGTTTGCTAAATGTTAGATTCTAGCTAAAATGTTACAGATTCTTGCCACTAGATTAATTAATCTCTATGCTTTTTAATTTTCCAGAAAAAAAATCAGAATCGGTAACCCGGAAATTATTCAGCGAAGTAACGACCCGACACAGAGAGACATGAAAACACTGCCTTAATAAATGAACGTCATTCCTTCTAAAACCCGTTAATTTTCAAAGCCACCGATTATCCAAGTTGAATTGTATGTTTTTTGTGCGTCGACACCGGTCACCCCTTAAATTGGAGAGAGCCGGGCACTTTCAGAGGAAATGGTCCAAATCTTCGTCGTCATCTCTACGACAGTGTACATACCAACCTTCAGGATGTGTTATCCCCCAGTCGAACACCATTTGCCTGCACTGGATTGGAAGGCAATTCTCCCTAAAGCAATATCATCTGCAAATAATAAAAGTGATAGTTTATGGGTCCCTAGACTAGCTTTTGGAGCCCATATATTCTCTAGAAAATCCACAACATTTTTTATAAAAATATTAAAGAATTTAGGAGAAAGAGTACTACCCTGTTTTACTCCCAGTTTAATATTAAAAAGCCTAGAAAACCTGTTACCAACTAACACGATTCCACTCACACAAATATACATACTCACAATCAACCTCACAAACAAATGAGGGAGGCCAATTCTAAACAGGGCATCCTTCAATAGCTCCCTGTCTACAGTGTCGAACGCCTTGTGAAGGTCCGGAAATCCCACATAAAGACAAATTTTTCCCTTTCCGTATTTGTCAATTAATGCCTTTAAAATGATTATTGTAACTACCATCCTGTACCCTGTCCTAAAACCTCGTTGTTCTTTATGTATTATATTATTTTTATTTAACCATTTAGAAAACCTGGTATCTAGTATTTTCACCATTACCTTACTTAAAGCAGGGACAAGCACTATTAACCGATAATTCATGTGCAACTTGGGTTTTCCTCTGTTAAAAAGCGGCATAATCAAAGATCTTTTCCACTCATTTGGCCATTGTCCTGAAGCTAACACCTTATTACAAAGAAAAACAATTATCGACATAAAAATTGAACAAAAATTCTTAAATAACGTTATTGGTACACCATCAACACCTGCAGCTGAACCTCCTTTTAAATTCTTGAATACAAATTTAAACTCCTTATTACTCACATCACCTACTAAATCATATTCATGCTCCTTCATAGGATAAACAACTATCTCTGGGGTGTGTATTATCTCTTGTATCAATCTCTTGCACAATCACCTTCCAAGCTTTCTAGGTAATCAGGCCGCTAATTGGCGACTGGAGCCACCTGGGTATTTCCTTTTTCATTTCCAATTTTATTTTTTATATAGCCCAAAACTTCTTAAAATCTTTATTTCTAAACTCATCTGCAATATCCAGTTTCTTCTTATTCTCAAACTCTTTTTTTTCCTTTTTATTAACCTTTTATAATCTCTTCTTTTATCTTTATATTCAGCTTATCTTAAACTTTGATTTTAAGCTCTATCACATTCTTTTAAACAACTCAATAAATATGTCAAATTTTCATTCATTAACTTACATTCCAAATCAAAATATCACTCATTTTTTTTTCTTTTTTTTTTTGTCAGGTACTGCCTAACTGCAAATTATTTCATTTAGCTCCATAATTATACCATGTATATCTTTTCCATCTCCTTCTAACACTTTCAACTTATTTGTTAAATGCAGCTTCATAAGCTCCCTTTTAAATGTTTCAAAATTATTATCGGTTAAATCATATCTAATTCGTTATCCTAAGCCATCTAATCTAAGCTCCCCATTTCATTGATTTCTAACTCAAAGACTACCTCCCTGAAACTTCCCCGTCTTCAAGTCAAGCTTAATAGCTCTATGATCAGATCCAACTAAATCTAGTACATCCATATCAATCGATTCAGGTGCAAATTTCGTATTAATCAGCGCATAATCTACAACACTTGGGTTTGGACCCGAGACGCAAGTAAACTCGCCCAGACCCTAATCATTTCCAAACCTTCCATTCGCAATGATCAGACCATGTTCCCCGCAAAGCGCCAGGAGCTTTCTTCCCCAAACATTTATTTTTCTTTTTTCATCCTTATTACTTCGCAGTATTCTACAGCAAATTGGGACCAAAAATCTGGGATTAATAAATCTGGAAGCCCAACCTCAACACCGGTATAAACATTAAAATCCCCCCTTAAAACTTACTCAAAATCACTATAACTTTCTTGTAATAGCGACAGTTCATCATCTAAAATTTCCCAAGTATTTTTTGACTATAAGAACTATTTTGTGGAGGGATGTACACAACACCCAAAATTAATCTTTTCCCACATTTAAAACAAATACGCAGCCAAAGTAAGTTTTCAGATCTACTATTAACTCTTTCATAACCATCAATAGATGATGGTTTAATCAAAACCAAAATACCACTATAATGTCTATTATTTCTTGCTGGTTTACGCACAACCTGTTCAACCAAGTACCCTAGGAGAGGTGATATAGGAGAATGATTATTCCATGTTTCAATAAACGAAATCACATCAAACGGAAGTAATTCATCATATAAATAAGGTACCTTATTACATAGTCCTTGTATGTTCCATGACACTAAACTCAGTATATGGCCCTTTATTTCCTATGTGTCTACGCTTTCTGTCAGTCCATTAATATCACTAGCCTCTTCTTGGAGTTTAACGTTTCTAGCCTCTGTCGGGGAAAAGGCAAAATGGTAACACTCAAGACTGCAACTATTAATATCTGTTAGCATATCTTGCTGTCTATTATCAACAAAATCACGGAAAAAACCACTGCGAGCTCTTTTGTTAAATCCTTTTATTGGAGAATGGTTTCCTCTGGGTTCCACATTACGAGCGCCTGGTCGATGTAGGTCATTAGGACTAATAACAACACTAACAGGTCTTGGGTTGGTCGAAAACAGGATCAGCCGCTTTGTGGCATGTTTGAAACAGGTTTTATGCGGCCATGCCGCATAGAAACAAAAATGAATTCTTGTCGAAAAGGGGCATGTTTAAGAGCTGACGTCACAAGACTTGTTTTGTTTCTTAAGCTAATACGAAGGTGATGATATGCCGATTCTAAACCAAACACGACTCTATCGAAATGTGGCATGTATAGGCATCATGTCAAAAAACTGGTTTTTATCACAAAACTTGAATTTCTCTTGTTTTGGCTTTTGCCAAGGATACACAGACATATCGATAGTATATATGGGTATGCTAATTACGAGTTATAGAGTTTGTACTTTGAATAGAAGATGGCATATGAGACGCAAATATCTTATTCACTTAACCCAAAAAATATATCAAACAGTTCGTGGTAACGAACTGTAAGTAAGGAGCGACCCGGCTCAATTATAACAGAAACTCTAAAAAACGGATTTTTGATACCAATAGATACATCAAAAGAATCAAATTTTAATTCTGATTTCAAGTATATAACTTTCATCAAGTTTAGTTTTACCCATCAAAAGTTAAGCGTCTGAGAAAATTTGGCTGATTTTTGAAAAAAGGGAGAAAGACCACCTGAAAGCTATAGAAGCTTAATAAAAATCACAACATCATATTCTGCGTATCAGAAACCCTACTGTTGAGGTTTTAAGCACCTATCTACAAAAATGTGGAATTTTGCATTTTTTGCTAGAAGAAAGATCACGGGTGCGTGTTTATTTTTTTTTTCCCAGGGGTAATCGTATCGACCCATTGGTCCTAGAATGTCATGGGAGGGCTCATTGGAACAGAAGTTAAAAGTTCTAGCAACCTCTTAAGTGACAAAAAAATGGAGGGCAACTAGGCCCCCTCCCAGGCTCATTTTTTCCCAAAGTCACCTGATCAAAATTTTGAGAGAGCCATTTTGTTCAGCATGGTCAAAAATATGATAACTATGTCGTTTAGGATGACTTAATCCCCAGGAATCCCTGGGGAGAGGGCTGAAAGTTTTGAAATTTACCAAATGTTAACATATAGTATTGGTTATTGGTAAGTATACAGACGTTTTCAGGGGGATTTTTTCCGGTTGGTGGGAGGGGGGGGGGTCGGGGGTTATATGGGAGGATCTTTCCATGCAGTAAGTTTTCATTGGGGAAGGGACATTGCTATGTGGGGGCGCCGCATTTCCAAGCATTATTAAAGAAAAAGATCAGAAATTATATTTTAAAAAAAACAAGTTTTTCCCCTAGTCAATACCTCGCTCTTCAAGGCAAAGAATTTTAGTACTTTCATAAAAGCTTTTTATTCTAATTAACGGCCTTTCAGATTAAGGAGTCATTTTTAAAGAATTTGAACAAAATTTGAACTCTAGCTTAAAGAGCAAGGTATTGACCAGGGGGCAAACCCCCTAATATACGTATTAAAAATCAATGAATACAGAAGTTCGTTACTTAAGTTAATTCGTAAGTTACATATATTTATTACTAATCAAAAGGTTAGTAAATAAAATAAAAAAAGTTTTTAAAAATCAATTTAATAAAAAAAAAGTAAAATGAATATGCCAAATTTTTTTTAATATTCATGTGCGGTGAGCCGAAATCAAAACCTGTATTAATTAAACAAGATTCAAAAATTAAATAAAAAAAACAAGTTTTTTTTAACTGAAAGTAAGGAACGATGTTAAACCTTAAACCTAACATAAATTATTCCGTATATGAAAGGGGCTGTGCCCTCCTCAACGCCTCGCTTTTTACGCTAAAGTTTGACTTTCTCACAACTTTATTTTTTTTAAACAATAACAAACTTTAGCGTAAAGAGCGAGGCGTTGAGGAGGGCACAGCCCCTTTCATATACGGACTAAGTTCTGTTCGTTTTAAGTTTTAACGTCGTTCCTTACTTTCAGTAAAAAAAACTTGTTCTTTTTAAATTTAATTTTAGTAAAGTGAAAATTATTTTCTGGCCTTTGGAATGCATTGGGTTTTTGACAGTGCCTTAATTTCTTCAAAATCCTGGGACGGGGGGGGGTGGTGATAAGGCTGGAGCAAAGTTATCTAAATTAAGTAAAAATGACAGTGAATATTTTTTTTTTGGGGGGGGGGAGTGCAACGGAAACGAAAAAAGAAAAAATGCCAAATTTAAATGTAATCCCTGTTGATATCTGGGAAAACTTCTGGTGTACGCTGTTGATATGAAAGTAAAGAGTAACATTTAACCCCAAAACGAGCAGAATTTATTCCACATAAGACAGGACTATCCCTTCCTCATCAAAACCTTTGCCTCAGGGTCTCAAAGGCGTCAGAGGGTGCTCATTAGATCAGAAATTGAGAGTTCAAGTACCTTTTTTTCATAGGTCGAAAGTGATTGTAGACCAATGAGCTGCGACAGGGAGTGGAGGTATTTTCTGACGGGAAGAACCTTCTATGGTTGATTTTACTGCAAGAGGAGATAATTTTATCATGCAGGGAGAGAATTTACCATCATTATTTGAAAAACGATCAGAAATTAAATTTAAAAATAGTTTTTTTCAACTGAAAGCAAGGAGCGACGTTATAACTCGATACGAACACATACGTATTAGTATTATATAGAGGGGGTTTTCCAAGGGGCTTCGTTTGATGGGGCCTGGTGGAGGCAGTTTTCCTCTCTCTCAGTAATGTGGAGAAGAAAATTATTGAATATCCAATTCCCTTTGACGTTTAACAGGATACTTGAATTATGTAGGTTTATCTTAGTTTTGACAAGATTTTTTGCAGACTCTACATTTCTGCTGGGGCGACGGTCAGAATGAGGTTAAGGGAGGGCTTTGGTTCTGAAGAGATAGTCCCACTCCATGCCCCACATCAAATTACGCTCCCGAGTTTAGAGCCGTACTCATGTTAATTTCTGCTTGTTTAGACTCTGACTCGGTTATTTTTTTAATTTCTGTTCGTGTTGGGTTTCATTTATTTAATGAGGATGAGTCGTAATAGTTTTATGCTTGACAGGTCATTTTATTATATTTCACTCACTTTCAGTTTAACGGAGTTAATTTCTAGTTTTTTTATTTTGAATTGAAGTTATAGATTATTTTGCAAAATATTGCAAAGGTTGAATCAAGATGCTGGGTAATTGTAAACAGAGAAATGCCAAGACAGATGGTCAAAGTAATTGAGATGCCTTCTTTTGAAATATTTTTTTGTTGGAAAAGTTTTTTTTATTTAATGTCTATAAAGAACGAACACACATTAATTTTAAAGCCTTTTTCCACAAAGCAAATTTGTCAAAGAAAAGTAAATAGCTCCATTGGGCCAAACATGGGTAGAAGTAAATCAAAATAATTTTTATCTTTTGCTTCTCACTCTACTTTTACCTTGCTTGCTTAAACTTGGTTCACCCGGTTCTAGGAGTTTACCCCCCCCTCCTCCCAGTATTTACCACCCTAAAAATACCCCCTCAAGAAAATAGTTCTTCCCCCTTCACGGAAAGTAGACCCCTGGAAAATACTTCACCAGAAAATATCCCTAAGAAAAGACTCCCCTCCAGCCAAGACCACCCGGGGGAACTCCGACTGTCAAAAGTTTAGCGTGTTTGTTTGTGTTTTGTTTTTTATTTTAAATTTCGGAAAGCAATTTTGTTTATTTTTTATTATATGAAACTAATTCACATTAACACTTTGTAAAACTCGAAAACAAATTGGTTTCTTAGTTTGTTTCTTTCAACTTAGCGTGAGACAAGACACAGACAAATGACATAATAGTGACTTTATTTAGTGTCGTATAATACACAAGTACGAAAATTTCTTCCCAACTTGGAAAATAAAAAACAAAAGTCATATAAAATTCCCAAATTTTTAAAGACTTATTTTTCCACAGAGGGGGGGGTCTTTTTCCGCTGGTCACTTACGGGGAGGGGGTGTTTTCTGTGGGGGGTATTTTCTGGGGGATATTTTTCTCCGGGGGATGGGGGTATTTTCCAGGGGGGGGGGTAAATTTAGCGGACAGCTTCGAATGTCCAGACGCATTTGTGCAAGTACCAAAATTTCTTCCCCCCACGGAAAATAAAAAACAAAAGTCATAAAATTCCCAAATTTTTAAAGACTTATTTTTCCACAGAGGGGGGGGGGTCTTTTTCCACGGTCTTCTTACGGGGCGGGGAGTGTGTTCTGTGGGGGGTATTTTTCACTGGGGGAGGGGGGTCTTTTCCAAGGGGGGTAAATTTAGCAGACAGCTTCGAATGCGCAGACATATGTGTGGCATATTTTGCTAGCTGACTATAAATTTGACTTTAGGCTTAGGGAATTATTTCACCTGTCCCTAAATACAAAAATAAAAAAAGAATATTTTTTAACTGAGAATAAGGAACGACGTTAAAACTTAAAACGAGCAGAAATTATTCCGTATATAAAAGGGGCTGTCCCCTCCTCAATGCCTCGCTCTTTGCACTAAAGTTGTTTATTGTTTAAAACAATAACTGTAAGACCTGTTTCGAAAATTCAGCGAAAATTAGTGGAAGTCATTTGGGACAGAGTTATCTTAAAAGATAACTCTGTTCCCATGCGTTTCTTCTGGCATCGTTTATCTTATTGCCTTTAGGGTGTTTCAACGTTTTCTTTAACAGACATAGGCTGGGACAATATTCTTTTGAAATCTAAAACTAAAACAAGCAATATATCTTACAATCAAGTAAAAGTTTGTTTATACCTCATAATATTTAATATCATATGTTTTAATTTCTTTTAATTATTTTTTTATTATTATAATTTTATAGAAAAAAACTGTGTATTTTTTTTATTCATTTATGGGAGGGGCGGGGGGAAAAGAAGGTCATATGTTTTTTTTTAGACAACCCATTCCCATAGTCTGAAAGGTGATTTGGACTTGTTTTTGTTAAAACTACCCAGGTCTAATGTGATGCTTATATTTTTGTTGAAGCTTATTAGGTGTAATAAAAATAGACTAGTAAGAGCTGCTAATTATCAGATGTTGAGGTATAGTTCAAAAGCTTCCTGTCCATCCCAAATTAGCTCCTTCCGCAAAATATAACGGCAAAATCTTTAAATTTGCTTGCATTGAAGCTTTTCTATCAAATCAGATGTCCAAGCAAAACATTTGGCTACCGTTCGACTTTGCCCCAGGGGTTGTAGCATTGTTTGTTTGCTTATGTAAAAGTCGATACAAGTAAAAAATCATATATTATGATAACAGAGACTGTAAACCAGATACTATTAAAATTTTTAGTACTTACTATCAGCGTATGTATATTAAACTGACAAACCGCATTCACTTGTATTTCCTTTCTAACAGTTAGTGGTAGCAACCTGGCTCAATAGTAACCAAAACTCTAAAAAACAGAATTTTGATGCCGATTTATATCTCAAATAAGTCAAATTTCTAGGGTGATTTAAAATATAAAAGTTTATATCGAGTTTATTATTACTCATTAAAAGCTATGTGCCTAAAAAAATTTGACTTATTTAAGAAAAGAGAGAAAAAAAACCTTAAAAGTAAAAGAATTTTAATGAAAATCACACCATGGAAATCTGCGTATCAGAAAACCCTACTGTAGAAGTTTCATGCTTTTATTTTAAAAAATGGAGACTTTTGTATTTTTTGTCAGAAGATAGATCACGGATGCAGGATCATTTTATTTATTTTTTTGTTTATGTCCAAAGGGTGATAGGATCAATCCAGTGATACTAGCATATCATAAATGTGATCATTTGAATGTGAATTATAAGCTCTATTTAACTATTTAGGTTACCAAAAAAAATGTAGGTAAGCTTGGCCCCCTCCCCTTCTAATTTTTTCCCCGATCCTGCAAACTTCAAAGTCCGAAAGGGACAGTTACATCAAATTAGTCGAAAATCTAATACCTATGAATTTGTATTTTACGTATGTCCCACAGGTGTACAAGGGCAGGGATTAAATGTCGTAACTGTGAACAGTTTGTATAGAGTTTTGGTTTATTACGGCCGGGTACACAAAGTTTATTTAAAGATTTTTTTTCTGGGTGGGGGGGGGGGGTGCACGAGGAGGCGGGTCATTGTTCGAAAATGTAAGGTGACTTGTTGGACGGTGTTGCCGGGACCGGACTTGTTAGGGGGTGCCGGATGTACAGAATTATTGAGAAACTTGAAGAACTAAAATTAAAAAAACAAGTTATTTCAGATTAAAATTAAAAGAACCATAATTAATTAAACCCAACAGACCTAATTACCTATAGGAGTGTGATAATCCAAAAGTTAAGAACTTGCCACTCACGATACTGTTTTTTAGAGTTCTAACAACATATAAATCTATAATAAATAACAAGCAAGTGTGAGTAAGCGATATGTTATTTAAAAACTTTTTTTAATTTAGTGTAAAGAGCGTTTCCTTTAATAAGGGGAGAGCCCCCATATATACTTTATAAAATATACTTAATAAAAAAAACAATAAAAAAAACAAGCGATACTGCTCAAGAGTAATCGAAACTCTTAAAAACTGATTTTTGATGTTTATAAATGTATCAAAAGAATGGAATCATAATGCTAATTCTAAATATGTAAATTTTATTAAGTTTAGTATTACTTATAAAAGGCTACGAGCCTGAGAAAATTTGCCTGATTTTTGAAAGAGGGGGGAAACATCCCCTACAAGTGAAATAATTTTAATGAAAAGCACACCGTCAGATTTAGCGTATGACAGAGGGGTAATCATAGAGTAGTTATATTGCCGTACTATTGCACAAATTGATCGTGAAAACCCGGAGGAATGACTTGAAATAAAATTTGTAACGAGAAATCTCTGAAAAGTGTTTTGGGGCGATGGGGCAATGACAGAGGGGGGTCTTAGAGTAGTTACAGTGTTGTAATGTGGGTCCAATGGCTCACGAAAAACCGGATGAATAACTTGAAAATAAAATTTTTAACGAGAAATGTCTGAATTTTGTGGATGAAAATTCAGACAGTCAGAAAATTCAGAATGTCGTGTTACGTCATTGTGGCTTGAACTACAGCTTAAAAGTTAAGTTTGGGACATTAACGAATTTTTCCCATGGGAAAGGTTAATATCTAACAGATGGCACTTCTTAATATGGTTTAAATTACATCTAATATCACTCAGCTACCGGGCGGGTTTGCTGACTAGAAGCCCCCAGTGTTTTATAATAGATGGTGCTTTTGCGTATATTATAATATAGCATTTTTATCTTATGATTTTTGTCGTGTTTTTTTCTGTTTTATTGCTTGTCGATTTGTTTTTATTCCCATTGTCTATGTTTTTAATATTTATTGTTTGGGACGAGTAAGAGACGCATTTCCCCTTTATCAATATCTTGAAAGTAAATACCCCCCGGGTATTATCTGGCAGTGATGGATGCGCAATCATTACGTAAAATATGTACCAACATTAATTTAGGCGTAAGCTGTCGTTACGTTAAGAGTGGGGACTCCCCCATGGGTTCCTGTGGTAGGGTTACGCAAAATTGCGTCAAGCATTTTAGACCTGTCTGTTTGAAACGGGGTAAATTGTACGACGTCATTTGAGTCCAATGGGGAATGTCAAGGAGTCTTACCATGTGTGATCCCTTTAATAAAACAGGTGACTGCACTGTGCATTTGTTAGGGGCGGGTAGCTCCGCTTATTTAGAGGCGAGGGCGTGTCGCGTGGCGTAACATGCGCTTTAAACAGGGGTGTGTAATACGACATCATAATTTACCTATTACTACTTCTTTTCTGTTATACGCACCACATTCCAAGTAAACATATAATATAAAACTTAAATCCTTTAAATCTTGCCAGCCGTCGCCTAGAAACAATTGACCGGACTGTACAGGTGTGTCGCGTGACGTCAGAAGGTATGTGCTAGAAATCTATGGGAAAAGGGAGGGCATGATGTAGAAAAACAAAGGGATGTGTCACTTGACCTAACCTAACCATTGAACTCTTGCTAGGACGGGAATGACGCCTGGGAACAGGTGTGACGTCAGAGGGCATGACTTTGTAACTCAATGGAAAAAGAAGGGCATGACTTTGAAACCGGGGAGAACATGTCATCGGAAGCAGAATGGCCTCACTTCTCGTATTATAACGTCATATTTTCTGTTCTTGGTCCATATGGCTAAAAAGTTAATGAAAGGGGGATGGTACCGTTAAATCAATTTTGACCCTGGAAAAGGACGGTAGAACTTTAATTTGTCAATCGCGGGAGTCCTTTATATGTTTTTCTACAACCTCTTCTCTACCAAGTGACAAAACTTTAAAATAAAATATATTGAAACCACATGGCACTTTTTTTTCAAGCAATTGCACTTTACTAGAATATGTGTTTGCGCTTGGGGATCATGAAGCCTCATAAAATCCATATTTTTGGCCCCAATTTGCTAAATCTCAATTAAAATTCGTCCGTTTATTGTCTGTTTGTGTTTGAGTGTGTGTTGTGTGCCTGTGCGTGTATGCGTGTTTGTGTTTGTGTGTGAGTGCAACTTTTTCTTGACCTAGATCCACTCCAAAGAATACTTTGGATTAAGTATTAAATTGTTGCTAATCGGATGTCCCCTCTTAAGTGAAACAAACTTAAAGCCAAATTGAAGATTGAAGACGACAAAAAAAAGCGTGGAGGAGGAGGTACTCCTCCTTTGCGTAAACACTTACATAGAGGAGGAGGAGGAATCAGACACGAACAAAATATTTTCAACGGAACCCATCTTCCATAAAAAATTCTAAAGTTATTATCAAAGAATTTGTCCCTTTTCCTCCGTCCACAGACTTATTTTGGGGGCATGCTTCTTAGAGGGATGTTTGCGTTGAACCAGCCTGCGTTCTACTGAAAGACTTAAAATGAAACAAAATTTGAACTGAAACTTTTGCCATTTCGAGTGATACTGAAAACCCTAAATTTAGAAGGAAATACACCAAATTGATTACATTTATTTATAAAACACTATGATAAACAATTAATGTTTAAAAAATGAGTACTAAAGCATCATAACAAAAGCTCAATGCTTAATGCAAGGGGCTGGGGGAGGTGCTACGCCGTTTCACATATTTTTGGTATTTGCTTCTTACAAAGAAGAACTCTTCGTTCAGCATAATTAATAATATATTAAGCCAAGTGTGTCTGCAACAACAGGAGCCTTTATACCCGTGCCTATCCCCAAATATTTTAGGATATTTTACATTTCTTACTATAATATTTTATAAATTTGCATATAATTCTTTTATCTGAATCCACTAACGTCAGTAGGTGTCAAGAATCCAAAATTGTGTCGTCCGTATTTTCCAATCAATTTAGTAATTCTTTTTAAAAGTGAGAGAAAGGGCAAGAAAAACAATTTCCTATGTTCAATTAGTTAAATTAATATACTCATAAAACTTTTAAATAATCAAAGTCTTATCAATCAAAGTAATTCGTAATTTTGCGAGTTAACGGTGGTTAGAGACTAATATTTTTTCTACGCTCCCAATTTTGCGACTCCCAGCTCTGGGAGACGTTAAAGAATAGTTAAGGATTGGATATGCAAAATTGTACCTAACCGTGGAAAATATTCACGCCGAGCCTTAGCAAAAATGTATTCCACATATTGCGACCACTCAGTCTTGTTTTTTAGTAAAATTATTGAATAAGAACGCTTTGCGCCAGATCTGTATTTGCTTATCTCAGATATTAATTAAAAAAACTTTTTCCACAAATTAAATTTTTCAACAAAAAGTAAAGAACTCCATCAAACCAAAAATTAAATTAGAATCAAACAATCGACCAAGCATACAAAAACCTCAAATTAATATCAATAAATAAATGAAACCCAAAGCAAACAGAAATTAAAATAAATAACAGAGTCAAACTCAAAACGAGCAGAAATTAATATGAGTAGGATTCAAAACCCCATGATTTCTAAAAGCCAGAATATAATTTGTACTTTACAGAAAAAAATTCAAATGAATCTACTGAAAAAATGTGCATTGTCAGTTTAATATACATATGCTGATATTTATTCCTTAAAATCTTAATTAATTTTTGATTTCTTAAAGTTATGAAAGTGAAAACATTTTAAAAAATTTTTCAGTAAAGCACAAATTATATTCTGGCTTTTAGAAATCATAGGGGTTTAGAACCCTACTCATATTAATTTCTGCTCGTTTTAAGTTTGACTCTGTTATGTATTTTAATTTTTGTTCGTTTTGGGTTTCACTCATTTATTGATACTGATTTGTGGTAGTTGTATGCTTGGTAGATCGTTTGATTCTATTTTCGTTCATTTTTGGTTTGACGGAGTTCTTTACTAACTGTTGAAAAACTTATTTTATGGAAAAAGTTTTTTTTAATTAATTTTTGTTCTTTTTTACATTGACATAGTCTTTTTCAGGGAAAAAGGAAATAATAGTTTGAATCTCTCCGGTTTTCCTTTAAGAATTTATAGTTTAGCCTGCTATTTATGCGCTGCAGAAACTTTTTCAGAAATTTTTAACAACATAACCTCTTTTCAAAATTATGAAACAAATAGTAGTGTTTAATTTTTTATTTCTTCAGCTAATTTTACGATAGAGCTCTTTTAATTATGATTGGAAGCGTTTTGAGACACAAAGGGCGGGGGGAGGGGTATTTGCCCTCTGATCATATTCGTCTAATCAAAAATGCACTAGTCCTCTCAATTTCCTATTGAATGAGCCTTTTTTGAAGCTTGTATGAAAAAACTTTCGATAAAAACCTTATATGCCCCAAGGGCATAACTTAAAACCCTTGCCTTGATAGCTATCGGGGAAGGGAGTTGTCATCCTCAAATTTCCAGACCTTTCAACTACGTTGAACAACATGAATATATCAAAATTTGAATCGGAAATGCTTGAGGAAATAATGGGCTTGGGGGGGATACTCCCTCCATTTACTTTTGACTATTAAAAAGGACCATAGGTCTCTCGATTTCCAAAAAAATTAGCCCTTTGTGAAGTTTTTACGACAACGCTTCTTATAAAAACCTTTTATGCCCCTAGGACATAACTTGGGGGTCGTCATACTCAAAGACATAATTTTTGGACCCTTGAACTACCTTCAACAAAATGGCTATATCAAAATGTTGATCCGAGGTGTTTGGAGAAATGATGGGCGTAATTTTTCTTCCGATTCCAGTTCTAATTTCCAGAACTGTCAACTATGTTGAACAAAATAGCTATCTGAAAACTCTGATTGGGTGTGTTTGGGGAAATTATTGGCGTAAGAAGGGGTTTAGTTCCCTCCAATTACTTTCGACTATTAAAAAGGGCACTAACCCTCTCATTTTCCAATTGAATGAGCCCCTTTTGAAGTCTCTACGACAATGGTTTCTTCAAAAACCATATATGCCCACAGGGCGTAACTTACAACCTTTGCCCTGGGGTCTCTGGGGGTGTATCATCCTCAAATACATAATTTCCAGAACTTTCAACTATTTTGAACAAAATGGTTATCTCTAAACTTTTATTGAATGTGTTTCAGGAAATGTTGGGCGTGAGCGGGAGATTAGTTGCTCTCTATTCACTATTAAAAAGGGCACTAACACTTTAAATTTCCAATCAAATAAGCCCTTTTTGAAGTTTCTACGAAAAACCTTTGTATAAAAAATCTTACATGCCCTCAGGGCATGACTTCCAACCCTTGCCCTAAGGGCTCTGAGGGGGCTGTCATCTCAAAAAACTTTGTTTCCAAAAATTTCAACAACGTTGAATAAAGGAGCAATTTCGCACTTTTGATTGGTTTTGTCTGGAAAGAAGGTGGGAGTGAGAGGGGGGTTAGTTGCCCTCCGATCATTTTCGACTTTTAAATAGGGCACTATCCCTTTCAAGTTCCAATTAAATGAGCCCTTTTTGAAGTTTCTACAACATCGCTTCCTATAAAAGCCATAAATACTCCCAGGGCATAACTTACAGCCCTTGTCCTGAGGACTGTGGGGGGGGGGGGGTTATCCTTAAAGCCACAATTTCCAAAACTTTCAACCAAGTTGAACAAAATGGCTATTTAAAAATTTTGATTGGGTGTGTTTGGGGAAATTGTGGGCGTAAGAGGGGGGTTAGTTGCCCTCCAATTACTTTCAACTATTAAAAAGAGCTCTAGCCCTCTAAATTTCCAACTTAATGAACCCCTTTTGAAGTCTTTGCGACAGTGCTATCTTTAAAAACCTTATATGCCCCCAGGGCGTAACTTACAACCTTTGCCCTGGGTTTTCTGGGGGTTTGTCATCTGGGGTCTCTGAGGGTTTGGCTTGGGTTGAACCACGAGATTTAAAACCATAATGTTTCTTAGAAAATTCCGGAAGTAAGTTATGTTTGGGTTGGGGGGGGGTCATGTTATGTCATTGTGGGTTGAACTACAGCTTAAAAGTTAAGTTGTGGACATTAAAGAATTTTCCCATGGAAGATAGGAAAATCTAAGAGGTAGCAGTTCTTTATATGGTTTAAATTGCATCTAATATCACTCCTCCCTCCCCTACCCTGCGGGTTTGCAGGCTAGAAGCCCCCAGTTTTCTATAATAGATGTTTTTTTGCGTATATGATAATATGGAATTTTTATCGTTGATTTTTGTCGTGTTTTTTTCTGTTTTATTGCTTGTCGATTTGTTTTTATTCTCATTGTCTGTGTTTTTAAGATTTATTGTTTGGGACGAGTAAGACACGCATTTCCCCTTTATTAATATCTTGAAAGCAAATACACACCGGAGTGTATCAAATTTGGCTGTAAACACGCTGTTCTAGTGTACCGTCATTAAGTTACTGAAAAAGGTTCATGGTTTTTGGGCAAAAAAAGCAGAAACGACGAAAAAGAAAATGTCTTTTATATTGTCGGCAAAAAATGTTAAAATGGTATTACCTGGCAGTGATGGATGCGCAATCATTACGTAAAATGTGTACCACCAGAATTTAGGCGTAAGCTGTCGTTACGTTACGAGTGGGGACTCTCCCATGGGTTCCTGTGTTAGGGTCACACAAAATTGCGTCAAGAATTTTAGACCCGTCTGTTTGAAACGGGGTAAGTTGTATGACGTCATTGAAGTCCAATAGGGAATGTCAAGGAGTCTTACCATGTGTGTTTCCTTTAATAGAACAGGTCACTGCAATATGCATTTGTTAGGGGCTGGTAGCCCCACTTATCTAGAGGCGAGGGCGTGTCGCGTGGCGTAACATGCGCGTTAAACAGGGGTGTGTAATGCGACATCATAATTTATCTATTATTACTGCTTTTCTGTTATACGCACCACATTCCAAGTAAACATATAATATAAAACTGAAATCCTTTAAATCTTGCCAGCCGTCGCCTAGAAACAATGCTATCTTTAAGAACCTTATAAAGTTAGGTTGGGGTCTGGGTTTTATCTGAATCCACTAGCATCAGTAGGTGTTAAGAATCCAAAACCCTAAATCATTGTGTCGTCCGTAGTTTCCAATCAATTTAGTGTATTCTTTTTAAAAATGAGAGAAAGGGCAAGAAAAACACTTTCCTATGTTTTATTAGTTAAATGAATATATTTTATAACTATTTTATAAATAATTATATTATATATAAGTTATATTTTATAAATATTTTATAAATATAATTTTTACAAATATTATATATTATATATTTTATAAATACTAATTTTATTAGTTTCATAGACAGTTTCTGTGAAAATACAAATGACATTAGTGAACTTCGCAAATCTGCAAACGAATGGAAGCTCGTGGTCAGGTCAAAAGCTGCAGCAGCGAAAATCGTTGAGAAAGTGAAATATTCCAAGCCCGATCTCAAAATTACTGTTCGAGAACCCCTGCACATAGCTGTGCTTCGAAATGTCCCTGAGGATATAAACTGCGAAGGACTAAAAATCTAATCCCGAATAGTACGAAGACTGAACAGTGCGGAAAATCCCGTTCTTTCAAAGTGAATTTTAACACTCTCAGTGAGCTCCAACCATTTCTGAGTGTTTCGGTGATTATCGGTTACGAGCGTCTGCCTGCTGATCCGTTTAAGTTCTTGCCAAGACGATGCTATAACTGTCACAAAATCGGTCATCTCGCTTCCCAGTGTACGGCTGAACCTTTATGCTCTAGATGTGCCTCAAGTGAACATCGTTCTACGCGATATGAGCCATGCAGACAGCCGACATTCTGCGTTGAATGCAAAATCGGCAGTCACACGTGTTACAGCGTAAATTGTCCCACAAATAGTAATCCACAAAAGAAATGACATCTGAAGCTTCTGCAGTTAAATGTTTATCGTGGGCCATTAATGGCTAGTTCACGAATAAAATTCCGATCTTAGATGTTGTTTTTGAGCAAAATGAAGTTGTCTGTTTACAAGAACATTTCGTCACAAGCCGCAGTAAAAGTATTCTTAGTTTTAATAGTTCAGTATCGGTCTATTCAGTTTCAGGGAAGCAGCTAAGTGGAAAAGGGCGACCCTCCGGTGGTATTGCCACTTTTGTTCGTTCGACTCTAAGATCTAGTGTATTTGAAGTCAATGATAATTTTCTGGCAATTCGTGTTGAGGGCTGTGTTTTTATTAATGTATATTTGCCTACAAATTACCATGATGAGCGTTCGGAGCGTGCTTTTACTTATTCTAGTGATAAGCTCGGCCAGTGTATTAACCGTATTAGATCCTTAAGCCTTCAATGCATATAAGTTGGTGACTTCAATTGCGACTTGAATGAACCGCTCTTATCAAGGTCTTTATGTTCTATGTTGATGCTTAGTGTTTTTGGAGACCAGTTTGACCTCAAATACAAATATTTAAATTTTACACATGTATACACCTCAATGTCCACATCAGATCTCGATCACGTCGTTGCGTCCGCAAATCTCAGGATTTCGCCTGTCAAGGTTTTGCTTGATTTTCAGCTGTCTGATCACTTACCAATACAGTTCTCAGCCGAGATTCTTTGCCACAGCTCAGATACACAAACGCAAACAACTTCAGAAACACCTCCTAGGTCTCGCCGTGATTGACGTAAAATTAACCCAGTTTTATTTCAAGAAGAAGCCGCCAGAGTTCTTAGTAAGATCCGTGTCCCTTTCCATCTTCTCTCTGGATTAACTGCTCTTTCAAGGGAGGAAACACAACTATCAGTTGACTTTTATTGCGCAGAAATTGGCCATGCTCTTCGCTGTGCTAAAAAAGCTGCCGTCCCTCTAAGTAGACCCCGTCGTCATACCCTTCCAGGCTGGTCTGAAAATCCAGAGTTAGTGGATACCCATTATAAGTCTAAATTTTGGCTTCAACTTTGGGTTTCTTGTGGACGACCCCGTTCGGGGGTAGTAAATTCAATCCGCCTGCTCACAAAAAGAAAATTCGCAAAGGAGCTAAAAGCTCACAGAAAAAAGATGATTGATATCGAATCTACACGGGCCAAAATTAATCCTTCTCTCCTTTGGCGTTTTCTTTCCTCTAAAAGCGATGAGTCTTTATCCGCATCTGCTATCCCTGATTCTGAATGGTACGCATATTATGGGTCAGAATTTTCGCTTCCGGACCCAGCCCTCAACGAAAGATGCGAAGCTGAGTTGAACGACTTCTTAGATAGTTGTCCTCGGAGTGATTATCTTGTAACGGAGGGAGCTGTATGTAAGGCCATCTCTCACCTAAAACCTAAACAATCTTTTGGGATTGACGGGATCAGTGCACTCCATCTAAAAAGTGGTGGGCCCGCTCTCATTAGTCATGTAACCCTCCTAATGCAGATTATCCTCATTCAGGGTATTGTCCCAACCACTTTCACAATTGGGGATCTTACGCCACTTCCTTAAAAAGGAAATGTTACCATGCAATGCTCCTCTTTCCGTCCAATCACGGTTGCTACCGCTCTCTGCAAGTTATTTGAACTTTTATTCGTAGATGAGTTTGAAAAACTGTGTTGTAGTCCACCAAGACAATTCGGTTTCCAACGCGGCATTGGTTGTGCGGAAGCGCTCCATGTTGTTGCATATGCACTCCTGGATGCGCACAAATCAGGAGAAAGTCTAGTAATCGGGGGCTTAGACCTGCAGAGAGCGTTTGATTCATTGATTCATGCACGTATGTTGCTAAACTCAGCTAAAAGAGGAGTGAACTCAAATATCATCCGGGCTTTCTGTGATCTTTATTCTCGCCTTCGCGTGCGACTCAAGCTCCCTCCCGATAAAGGCCTTCCGCCAGCCCCACGGTCAGCTTTGATACCAGTCCGTAAAGGTGCCCGTCAGGGAGCAGTTTTATCCCCCAATTTCTTAAATAACTACATTATTGAACCTCAAGACAGCTGTCCTTCATCATGGAGTCTCAAGTCCATCGACATATCCCGGGTGTGCTATGCTGGTGATATGCTGAATGTCAGCCGGACGCTAAACCACCTGTCGTAAATAGTCTCGTGTCTGCAGTCCCATTACGAGACCGTCGGTCTGAGAGTTAGATCCCAAAAGTCGAAAGTTTTGTTTTATAATTGGAAGAATGACCCTCCTACTTATATCACACTAGGTGATTCCTCAGTAAAACCAGTTGATGAAATAGTATATCTGGGGCTTCCAATAGGTTCCTCATTACAGCATACCCGTTCCCTCCTGATCTCACATCTTTAAGGGCGAATATCCAGCTCCTATGCTTTGATCGTTAAATCCACTCTGAGATTTAACCGTCCACTACTGGCAAGTATTTACAACGCTACCGCTCTGCCACATATACTATATGTGACCCCTTTCTGGAATTTATTGGCAAAACGTGAAAAATCTAAAATCCGTTCTATATTTTTTCGTCTTGCAAAGTACCTACTAAAATTTTAACCTTGGACAAAAAATAGTTTTCTGATTTGGTGCTATAACCTAGCGGACCCAAATATAGCTGTTGATACACTTATTAGCCGACAAAAAACAAAACCAGCAATTTTAAAGCACGAGTGGGCAAGTTTGCTTATTTGATTTTCCCTTTTGTTTCCCTTTTTATTTATTTCTTTTTTCTTTTTTTTTCTTTTTTTCTCCTTTCAAAAGTTGTTGTCTTTAATGCTATTTTCGAAGAAGTTGTTGTTTCTGTTGTAATCTTTGAGTATGCTAGCTTTCAGTTTCCACTTTTCGTACTATTTTGTATACTATTTAAGAGGTTGTTGCTTTTGTTGTTATTATTATCGTTTTGTCTCCTCTTTTCGTATTTTTGTATACTCTGTCATTGTACATTTTGTATACTACGGGTTTTCAATATATATTATTATTATTATATAGTCATAAAACTTTTAAATAATCAAAGTCTTATCAATCAATGTAATTCGTAATGCGACCACTTAGTCTTGTTTTTTAGTAATATTATTGAATAAGAAAGTTTTGCGCCAGATCCGTATTTGCTTATCTTAGATATTAATTAAAAAAATTCTTTTCACAAATTTAATTTTTCTACAAAAAGTAAAGAACTCCATCAAACCAAAAAAGAAAATAGAATCAAACAGTCTACCAAGCATACAACAACCTCAAATCAATATCAATAAATAAATGAAACCCAAAACAAACAGAATTTAAAATAAATAACAGAGTCAAACTCAAAACGAGCAGAAATGAATATGAGTAGGGTTCAAAACATCTATGATTTCTAAAAGCCAGAATATAATTTGTACTTTACAGAAAAAATTCAGACGAATTTACTGAGAAAATGCGCATTGTCAGTTTAATATACATATTCTGATATTTATTCCTCAAAATCTTAATTAATTTTTGATTTCTTAAAGTTATAAAAGTGGAAACATTTTAAATAATTTTTCAGTAAAGTACAAATTAAATTCTGGCTTTTAGAAATCATAGGGGTTTTGAACCCTACTTATATTAATTTCTGCTCGTTTTAAGTTTGACTCTGTTATGTATTTTAATTTTTGTTCGTTTTGGGTTTCACTTATTTATTGATACTGATTTCTGGTAGTTGTGTGCTTGGTAGATCGTTTGACTCTATTTTCCTTCATTTTTGGTTTGATGGAGTTCTTTACTAACTGTTGAAAAACTTATTTTATGGAAAAATTTTTTTAATTACTTTTTGTTCGTTTTATATTGACATAGTACTTTTTCAGGGAAAAAGGAAACAATAGTTTGAATCTCTCCGGTTTTCCTTTAAGAATTTATAGTTTAGCCTGCTATTTATACGCCGCAGAAACTTTTTCAGAAATTGTTAACAATATAACCTCTTTTCAAAATTATGTCACAAATAGCAGTGTTAAATTTTTTATTTCTTCAGCTCATTTTACGAATGAGCTCTTTTAATTATGATTGGAAGTGTTCTGAGAAACAATGGGCGGGGAGGGGGGGGTATTTGCCCTCTGATCACATTCGTCTAATCAAAAATACACTAGTCCTCTCAATTTCCTATTGAATGAGCCTTTTTTGAAGCTTGTATGAAAAAACTTTCAATAAAAACCCTTATATGCCCCAAGGGCATAACTTAAGACCCTTGCCCTGAGAGCTATCGGGGAAGGGAGGTGTCATCCTCAAATTTCCAGACCATTCAACTACGTTGAACAACATGAATATATCAAAATGTTGATCGAAAATGCTTGAGGAAATTATAGGCTTCGGGGGGGGGGGGGGGTGATTGTCCCTCCATTTACTTTTGACTATTAAAAAAGACCATAGGTCTCTCGATTTCCAAAAAAAAATTAGCCCTTTGTGAAGTTTTTACGACATATCTTCTTATAAAAACCTTTTATGCCCCTAGGGCATAACTTAAAACCTTAGCACTGAGAGTTGTTGGGGGTCGTCATACTCAAAGACATAATTTTCGGATCCTTGAACTACCTTCAACAAAATGGCTATATCAAAATGTTGATCGGAGGTGTTTGGAGAAATAATGGGCGTAATTTGTCTTCCGATTCCAGTTCTAATTTCCAGAATTGTCAACTATATTGAACAAAATGGCTATCTGAAAACTTTGATTGGGTGTGTTTGGGGAAATTGTGGGCGTAAGAAGGGGGTTAGTTGCCCTCCAATTACTTTCGACTATTAAAAAGGGCACTAACCCTCTCAATTTCTAATTGAATGAGCCCTTTTTGAAGTCTCTACGACAATGCTATCTTCAAAAACCTTATATGCCCCCAGGGCGTAACTTACAACCTTTGCCCTGGGGTGTCAGGGGGTTTATCATCCTCAAATACATAATTTCCAGAACTGTCAACTATTTTGAACAAAATGGCTATCTCTAAACTTTGATTGAATGTGTTTCGGGAAATGGCGGGCGTGAACGGGAGGTTAGTTGCTCTCCATTCACTTTTGACTTTTAAATAGGGCACTAGCACGTTAAATTTCCAATCAAATAAGCCCTTTTTGAAGTTTCTCCGACAAAACTTTGTATAAGAAATCTTACATGCCCTCAGGGCATGACTTTCAACCCTTGCCCTGAGGGCTCTGAGGGGGCTATCGTCCTCAAAGACCTGATTTCAAGAACTTTCAACTACGTTGAAAGTAGTAAGGCCATAGGGAATATGAACCCAACATTCAACCCTACAGGAATATGCATTGTAGCTTCAAGTGCTCATTGTAAAAAGTGACCAATCCTTTACCTATAAAGTGGTAAAACATGTTTTGAGAGTATAGTCGAGATTGTATAACACAACCAACCTGGTTTTTGAAACAACACCCATTTTTTTTAGGGCCAATCAGAGAGAGAGCGCAGGTTACTTCATATACGATAACTTAATTGTTGATTGGATTCTAATAAAAGGAGTGATTTTCATTGCAATTCATATTAGTAAGAGAATTGAATTCAGAGAGAATAGTTTATTTGAGAGGATATTAGTAGAGAAAATGAGTGGTGTATTTACACTATTGGAGATTGATGGTGGAGCCGGCAGAAGCAGCAAAGATATACGAGTACTAAATGTGGCTGTGGAAACAACCGGAGGGTGTAGACTATGCCTTGAATGGGATGATATGTATGCTAGATACGTGTTATCATTAAGCAAATTTAAGCTGGAGGAGAAATTATGTTTTGCTGCGAAACTGAATATTGTGCATATAAATAGACTTCAGGCAGCATTAGATGTGCTAGTGAAATATATTGATGAGAACAAAATGCATCAGTGAATATTATTGTTGTCATTATGCTAAAAAAAATTGTTTCTAAATCAAAGGTATTTTTCTTTCTATAGTAGACTAGCGTATATTTTTTAGTGTAGACAAAATTCTGGTTAGTCTGAAGCTGGTTGTGAGAGTGTTAGGACTATAAAAAATGGATAGATTTGAGAAAGAGCGATTCATGGGGAATCTAGTGCTTATGGAAAAACGTTTGATTCTAGATGATGATTTTCTAAAGCTCGTCGGCTGGGAGGATGATTGTCGTATTAGGCATCTCCGGCCAAAATTGAGTTATGAATGCCATCTAGTGTAAAATTTTGCGTAGAATCTGAATCTGCTTTTTGTTTTGCTCTACTGGCTACCGTTCCTGAGTAAAAGACCAAAAACCATTTGTCGTATCGGACATTATCGCTGATAATCCGCTAGCGAAATTGTCGTATTGGAAAATTGTCGTATCTGGCTGTTTTGCCGTCACGCACTTCAGAGAAGAAGAAAATGGCGCGTCCAAGGAAAAACTTGGCGAGGGATTTTGAAGCAATTTTTGATGAATTTGGCAGGTAAAGTGTCGATTTCTTCTAGGCCTCTGCACCCTATAGTATAGTATAGAGTAGGGTCTCTGCACCCTATAGTACAGGGGGAGCTACACTGCACCTTTACCCAAGAGTATATCAAATAGGCTACCTGATTTGTTATGATTTTTGGTGCATATATAGTTTGATTTGGAAACAGCATTGAATTAGGAATATGGTTCTATTCCTAGATAACAGAATTGTCTTGTCTATTTACGCACATTATTGTACCACTGCACCATCTCATAATGCGATTTGCTAATTTGCAGAACTCAAAGGAAGTATCAAATTTTCTTGAACAAGTAGGCTAGCCTAGGCTATTTGATTAGGCTGAATATTTTAGCCATATGGATTGCTGAATGTTTTGAATGCATTGATAGTTAATAGTAGAGTCTAATGACAAATACACAATTTAGTTTAAGCATAGCCTAATTCTAGGCTAATTCTAGAAAATACTGCCCAATCTTAAACACATGATCCTATAGGCCTTGTAGGATACAAAACCACTCAAACATAAATAGATTCAATCCCAGACATGTGCTGTAAAGAAAAAATAGGCTACTAGGGTTTGCTAACTTTTCTTTAAGCTTAATTTTCAGTATAAAAAAGTTTCTGAGATCAAATTGAGCTAATCCCAACAAGGTAATCTAAATCTATACATATGCAAGACTAAGAGCTTGCTTGGAAATATAGGCTCTATTTGAATCAAATTATGCTCGGTTGCTTGTCCAAAGTTAGTGATTATCCAAACACCAGGGGTGCTTGGATAATATACCCAGTTCTTCATCAGCAGCTGATGTGTATTACCAAATAAAGCTAGTTTAAAGAAAAATCAAACTGTTTTGTTAAGCCTAAAGGTGTATCTGGCTTTGTGGGGGAATAGACAAGGAAATAGAAAATCTAATGGTATATTTCCTTTTTTTCTTTATCTGATTTCTCCCCTTTAATAAATATTAGAGCTAAAAATATGTTTTGCTATTACTAGGCCTAGACGAGTCTATCCTTACAAAGCCTATCTTTAGTCTACTGAAAATTTCATTTTCCTGACCTGCAGTTCTTCACTGAGCCCATCGCTGGAGTAACCACTATAATTTTTTTTTTCTTTTACAGCTCTGACGAAGACCTTGAGAATTCTGACGAAGATTCGGAATATGCACCGAGTATTGCTGAGTGCTCATCAGCAAATGAACCGAGCATCATTTCTTACAAAGACGAGTCAAGCTTTGCTGATGCAGGTGAAAGAGTTCTTTACGATTCCCCGTTGCCCTTGGTTTATGTTTCGACTGATTATGGACAAGCTAATCGGACTAATGAAACTAGTTATTTTGAAGATGTCGAGAGAGGTTCAAATTCTTTTACAGAGCCTGTAGCTGGAAATAGGAATGGCACAGAAGGCGTTGACCCTGGAAAAAAATCAACGAGAAAAAGATTGAGGAATGAAAGCGAATGGATAAAAACTAAGATCAAGACAGCAAATAATGATGGGACTGCCTACGTTAACCCCAAGACTAAGAAAACGCATAGCAGAGTCCGTTCTGTGCAGCCTTCAAAGTGTACTGAAGATTGCTTCTACGAATGTCACAAAATCCCACCCGAAAAAAGACAGAATGCTTTTGATAATTTCTGGAAATTGTCTGCTGAAATGAAGAAAATGTTTTATCTGAAAACCACAAAGTGCCTGCCTAAGAAGAAAAACAAAAAACAAGTGACAAGGAGGAAAAACACCTACCAGTATTTTGTTGTCATCAACGGAAAAGAAAGGCAGGTTTGCAGATCTTTTTATCTGACAACGTTCGACATAACCGAGAGGAGAGTGCACTACGCTCACGAGCAGAAGAATACCTGCGGAACGCCCACGCCTCCAAGGAAGAAGATCGCCAAAAACAAAACATCAGAGGAAGACATGGACTTCATACGTAACCACATTAACTCCTTTCCAAAGATCGAGTCCCACTATCGAAGGGCTGAGACTTCCAAACAATATTTGGAGTCTAACTTGAACATGGCTCGGATGTATAGCTTATATTGTGAAAAGTGCGAAGATGAGGGCCGCAAGAGTGCCTCAGAAACTGTATACAGGAAAGTGTTCAATACGGAATTTAACTTGTCGTTCCACACACCAAAAAATGACCGGTGTGATTTGTGCGAAGAATTTGATGTTGCACGCAGGAATGGAACTACGGTATCTGACGAAAAACGAGCTATTTTTGAAAATCATAAAAGGTCAAAAGCAGAAACCAAAGTAGAAAGAGATATGGATAGATTGCTTACCAAGCCAGTCCTCTGTTTTGATCTGGAAAATGTATTTGCATTGCCAAGAGGGAACGCATCTTGTTTCTTTTACAAAAGAAAGATCAATACTTATAACTTGACTGCTGTGCTGCATTACAAGGACAGTGCTGAACCAGATCCAAGTAAACAGACGAAAAAGGAGATCTATTGTGCTCTCTGGTCTGAGTTGATTGGAGGGAGGACCGGAAATGACATTGCAAGTGCAGTGGCGGCTATATTGTCAAAAGTCTTTTCAGGGCATCCAAATATCAAAGAGCTTATAACGTGGTCTGACTCCTGTGTCCCGCAAAATAGGAACAGTATCATGAGCTACCAAATGCAGGATACTTTGAAAAAGCTCCCCCGTGTTCAGTCCATTACAATGAAGTTTTGCGAGCCAGGACACTCATCGATCCAAGAAGTGGACGCTGTCCATAGTGCCATCGAACATTACTTTGCTAAATTGGAAATTCATTCACCTCTGACCCTCACTCGACTTATGATTAAAGCTAGGAAAAAGGAACCGTACATTGTGATCCAAATGAAAAGTTCTGACTTCTTAGATTTTCAGAGCTGCTCCAAAGAATACAAAGGATATTCGAAAGTTCCCTTCACAAAAGTCAAGGAACTGAGATTTGTTTCAACTGAGCACAAAAGAGTGTATTACAAGGAGAATTTTGGCTCTGCCTCACATGAACTGGTGAAGATTGCACCCGAGGCTGCAGTAGTTAAAAAAGGAAGGGGAGTCTCCAAAGTTACTGTGATTGAGGAGTTACTTGAGCCAGGCCCAATCCCTAGGCTCTCTTCCTTGCCTGAGGAAAAGATCAAGGACGTGAAAAGCCTCCTAAAGTTCATGCCGCTGGAGGACCAAGCATACTACAAAGCATTTTTCGATAAAACATAAAAAAGTAGGTCCAGTTTCGTTGGAACGATGTTTCTTTGTACCCGAAGTAGTGCTGAGTTTTTCTTATGCTTTTATATTCGAAATTGATTAAAATTTAAAGCTTGCAAAACTGAGTTCCTAAGAGATAAGACATTTACGCTGCTAGTTTTCAGAGCAAAATTGTCGTATTGGTTTTCCGTAAAAAGAAATTTCCGCGAGCGTTTTGTCGTATCTGTTTTTCAACAAGCAATATCTCAATATCCAGTTGCTCCAGGTGAACGAAATTTCAACCAGGTTGTAGCCCTTGAGTGCGACTACAGTCGAGATAAAAAAAATCCCGGTTTCGTCATTAAATAAAAAAGATATCGCGTTTCAAACTTCAATCGCGTTTTTCTTGAAACTCGTCTCGAGTCAGATACGACAATCATCCTCCCAGCCGACGAGCTGTCTATTCAAAGGAAGATATTTTTTCAAGGAATGCTTGTCGATATAATAAAAACTGATTCTCCATCATTAGACTACTGCATGAAGCTTTTACGTCGTGGTCCAAATGCATTTACACAATTTATTGATATATTAATCCCAACACGACAAAATGATATTGTGGTTATGCTTTTAAACACTAGTTTAGAAATTTAGGACTTTTTTCATGAGAAATATGGTGTTCAAGGATGATTTACTCCTCTCTCTCTCTATATCCCAATCAATTTGTTGTTGTTGCTAGCTCAGTTTCATTGTGGAAGTGAGAGTGTCAACACATGAAAAATGTTCCATACATGTCCACTATGTATGTACACACTGGGCAGCTGGTCATCATGTGAGAATTGCACATATACGGCCATTAATATGCACCCTTACCGTAAAATACAGTATCAAATTAGCAGCATGTTTTCTTATTTAATGTCTTTCCAGCCTAATAATTTTTTAAACAATAATATGTCCTATTGATATGCAATTCTGGCGATGGTATGGTTACAATTTTTTTCTAGCCTTAATTTTGATTTTATTTTCCAAAGAAAGAGAGAAAATAATTAAACTGGCAAGGTTTAATTATTTTAAAAAATACTAAAAAAAGAAAAACGTGGATTGTACAAGCCAGTGGACAATATGGACTAAAATGCAAATATTTTTGTCAAGACTTCCACTTGACCGTCCTCAGTGCAAGATAATAACATAAAAATTACTAATAAAAATCCAAGCATACTATAAAAAATTTCAAACCTTAAAACAAAGCACAACTAAAATTTGAATGACCCTTTCCATGTAACGGTGAAAGGGTAACCGAATAAAAAAAATACAGTACTGAATGAGAATTCAATTTTATATTTATACAGAGCATCTTTAAAAGTTAAACGCTTTCCAGGTAAAACATCATCACAGATTAGATTAGGTTGCAAAGTATGATTAGTTTTATTTAGGTAAAATCTATCAGAATTAATTAGTTCATTATAAATGAGGCTTAAATAGCTTCCCCCATGTCTGTATTGAGAGCAACTTTTCGGTGAATGTACTTTTTTTTCAACTGCCTCCCTGAAAACTTGGATGAGACCTTTAACAGGGGCAACAATGGAGGTGTTATCAAATAAAACGAAATGATGCGGGTTGTCATACACATGCTGAGCCAAGGCGGAATCAAAAGTCTCAGGCCTTTGGCACAGCTCCATAGCTTTGTCGATTGAGGACCTGTGTTCCAACAATATTTCTTCCAATTGCTGGTGGGTTCTTCCAACATAAAAACAGTCGCTAGAACATGGAACCCTATAAACACCACTGCCCAAAATAAGGCTCGTTTAATCTTTACCGCTGTTAAAATAGTTCTGGATTTTATTAGAATTTTTGATGGTGACATTTAAGTTACATTTTTTAAGAATTCTTTACAATTTGTCACCTAATTGGGGAAAATAGGGCAAAACTATAAAGACTTTCTTATCACCCACTAAAGGGATGATATCCGTTGGAAGTTATGGAGATGATGGATCCGTTTCTGCTTTTTTTGTCTTTTTTCTATGATGGATTCCAGTAACTTGATGGGATATCCATTGCAAAAAGAACGTCCTTCAGATAATTTAATTTAGGGATTATATGAGCTTTTTAACAACCTCTTATAACACAATCAACTAAAGATATATCTACTCCTCTTTTTACACAAGGAGGGTGGTTGGAAGAGAAATGCAAATACCTATCATTATGTGTAGGTTTTCTGTAAATCGAATATTCAAGGCTGAGAGATTTGTTGAAGATTAAGACTTCGTTTAAAAAAGGCAGTTTATGATTCTCTTCCAGTTCCAAGGTGAACTGAAGGTTGGAATCAAAACATTAAGATGAGATAAAAAAGCGTTAAGTTCTATCTATCCGTGAGTAGAGGAGGGGGTCCGACTCGTGACTGGGCTCCTTATATGGGCATAGAATACTGACGGGGCTCCAAATATGGGCATAGCCTCCCTAGGGAGAACACGTGGTTAATGGGGTCAATGACCTCTTTTTCCAAGGTCGATTTATTTGATGTTTCTATGTGTAATAACTCCGGAACGAAGGTTGCACATGCGCATTGAATTCTAACGAGAACAATGTTATTGATCTAGGAATCGAGGGGGAAGTGAATTTCCGAGAAATTGATTGCGTAATCGATCGTGAATGTCATGGTGTCCAGAAATAGTATTTGTTGTTGTTGCTCTCGAGTCAAATGTTATGACTTTCCCGGAAACAGTTAGATCACGTGTTTCCTTCTCAGCCAATCAGCGAGTCGGATACATCCTCCTTCTCAGCCAATCAGAGGGCTTGTTACATATGATTTTCCCCGTTACATAACAATTCGCCCTTGAGATTTCGTATATAACGGACATCCAATGTGATTCAATTATCAGAAAGTATTGTGACACAATGGAAACAACAATGGATATTATTGATGAACTTGAAGCCTTGGCAACTTCAATTTACCATGTAAGTACATTTTTTATTTTCAAACGAATTTTCCATGGACATCCTCCAGTATACTCAATGCAAAACGTAAATATATTCCTATACCCCCAAACCATTGTTTTACAATCAAATTCTCGCAAAAAGAAATACCATTTCGTTAACTTCCTTCCTTCTATATTTCCAGCCCAATTCCCCCCCCCCCTCACCATTGTTTTACAATCAAATTCTCGCAAAAAGAAATACCATTTCGTTAAATTCCTTCCTTCTATATTTCCAGCTAAAGCGATCACTGACTTCTGTCAATTTTTAATGAAAATATCGCTCTGGTTTTGACATAATGCTCCAGCGCGAGGCCTAAAATTAGCTGTCACCCTTTTTAAAGCACTTCCTGTAAAAGGTTTCTCAGATCAAAATGGGATGTTTTTCTCCTGTCAAATTAAAACAGTTTCATGCAGACAATTAAGCTAGGCCTATGCAACCTGTATAGAAGTAGAGAAACAAGTTATTTTCGAATTAGGGTCTAACAATATCCCCCCCCCTCCCCCATTGTCTTACAACCACAAATTCTCGCAAAAAGAAATAGCTTTTTGATAAATTCCTTCCCTCTATATTTCCAGCTAAATCCCCCCCACCACTCTAATACAAACATCACTTTGCAATGAAAACGAAAATATATTCTTTTACCATCGAAAGCTAACCACCACAAAAAGAAATACATTTTCTCAAATTTATTTTTTCTCTGTGTCACCCGTCGCTATTAAGCTGCTAACTTGACACTACATTTCTGCAAGCATATAATTACTTTGTCACCCTTTTTCCGGTTTTGTTTACAAACGCGGTCATGTCAATGGAACTATTCTTCTGTCAAATTAAACAGTTTTAAGCAAAAAGAGATTGCAGTATATTAACTTTGTATTTGTCAGAGAGCCGGAGAAATTTCGTTATTTTCAAATTAAGATCTAACAATATATTTAGGACATTGGCGAAAGGGGGAGGGGGCCATGTCTCAATTCTATCGCCATCATTTTAAAATGAAAACAAACTGTTTCTTCGCATGAGAAGTAAGAGGGGTGATTCATTGTGTAGATATGTATACCCTTTGACAAGAAAACTAATGTGTAAATATATGCGTTGCGTCTATAGGCATGTTTTTATTTTTTTTCAGGCTTTCTTTCAATAGAGTTTCTTTTATATTCTTGGGAAGGGAGCGTGAATCCAGGATTTTTTGCTGGGGAGGTGGTTATCACTTTTAATAGTGAAAAAATAGAAAAGATAATTGTTTCTTACCTTAATTGCTTCTTCATCATTTAGTGATTTTAGCTATAACATTTGAATAAAAAGTAGTAAGATATGGCTTTCGCTTGAATAAAACACATGATTAACTCAATGAGAGGGTAGACTTAGGGTGGGTTAATTTTCCTAAATTTAGGGGGAGAGAATATGGGTTTTTCGCTTTACTAAAATGAAATGCTTTGTCTAAACAAAATTGTAGTTAATAACTTTCTTTCTGTAAAAAAAGGGGCAAATTATTTAGATACTAATTTTTTCTCTTCTTTTTAAGGCCAATTATGAAGAATTCGTGCCCCCGCCTTCCTAGAAAGCCAGAGATGACGAGGCAGCCACCATACAGTCCGGTCAAAAACCGAAAAGAGAATGGGCGGCTTCTTATAATATGGTGAACCCTGCCGGCTCATCTATGCAAGATCGTGAAATAGCCGGCCCAGTCTCGCAAGAACATAGCGACGCCGCCCCGTCCACCCTCCAACACACGTTACCTGGTCCTTCGGGTGCCCAGGCCCAGAGCGATTATGCAAATGTGAGCTTTTTTCCAACCTTTCTATTTCTTCCAATTTTTAGTCCTTTTCAATCCCAATATAAACTTATCTCAGCGGGATATTAACCTCATATTACATATCTAAATGTAATTTTTTTGCAAAGAAACCAATCTTTTCTAATCTTTGCTATCGCTTCGATATTTCATAAGCGAATATTTTTAGGTAATTTTTATTAATAATCACTGCCTTTGAAACTCAAAATGCTATTTTTTCTAATCTTTGCTATTTTCTATGCATTCACCCCTATCTCTTCGCCACTATCTCATAAGCGAATATTTTTCATGGGTAATTTCAAGTCAATTAATGCTCACCATTTGAAACTCAAAATCCCCTATTTTTCACAATTGATTATCACAAAGTTTTAAGAGAAGGAACTGAGAGAGAGAGAGATTCTTCCTATTTATCTATTTGTCACACATGGATCCCGTAATTTACGCAAGAATATTTTTAAAATATCCTTCAATCTTGCAAACCCTTGCCAATATTTTAGTGATGGGGAAATATTGTTGACAATATACCGAGTTAACGGTTTACAGCATTTATTTGTACTGTTTTCTCGTCTGAAGTTCGGTCTTGGAAATCGGAACACTAGCGCGATGGCCTACAATAATTGTGAGCTAATGAGGAGTTCACCGAACCTGTATGGAATTAGAAATATTTCAAATTTTTTGTGACATTATGTAAATAACCGGGGGCCGCGGAGCCGGTGGGGCCGGGGAGGGCTGTGGGGGCACGGTTAGAGCCGCGCCGGGGGATGCGCCACGGGCCCGAGCCATGCCACAGGGATACGCCAAGAGTCAGGGGAGCGTTGGGGGAAGCGACCTGGGTCCGGGAAGTGCCACCGAGCTGCGCTACGGGTCAGGAAAGCGTTGGGGGGAAGCGCCACGGGTCAGGGAAGTGACACAGGGATGCGCCACGAGTCAGGGGAGCGTTAGGGGAAGCGCCACGGGTCAGGGAAGCACTGTGGCTCCGAAAAGCGTCGAAAAAAAATTTTTTTTTTAACACTTTGAAAATAAACGACCAAATTGTCGCCTTCCATGTCATATCTTAGATTATCTTCAGTTGAATTAACCAAATGTTATTAAGCAATAATAATCCAAATTTTAAAAACAGTAGGGCTGATTTGAACACTTTGAAAATAAGCTATTTTTTCATTTATAGTTTGCATTGGTCCCCTACTCTCTGTCCAGTGAAGAAGAGGAAGAACCAATTCTAACACCGCCACTGGAGTTTCAAGACAATTCACTATGGGACGATAGCATTGAAGTACCTTTTAATATTGACGAGTTTTTAGATGATTTTTAAACTAATTTAGATAGTAGCACAGTTGAACTGGGGGACTTGAGTCAAAACACATTGAAATTTTTATCTTTTTTACCCGGATAATTAACATGGGCTCCTCAACCCTCCTAACCCATCCCGACGCCACTGCGACACCCGTAAGGGTCGCCGTCTCACTAGTTGGTTGACCCAGGGGGGGGAGGGGGTAAGCACCCCGCAGGGGAGGAAGGTACAACTCTCCCAGATTTCAGTTGTCCAACAGAATTTTAAATAATATAGTTGTTTTCACTGCAGCGTTTGGGGATCCCTTTAATACACTTATGGGGGGAAAATTTGTTTATGACCCTGTAGAGATTTTGCATGCCTATTCAGACAAAATTTGTGCACTTCTGGAGAACCAAATTCAGTTGTGGGGGAGGGATTCAATTAAGGTTTCTATTGTTTTATAAGTGTTTCATTTGAATAAGGGGAAAAGTGAGGTTTACTATCATTTTATACATTCCGAGATGCGTTTGGTTTATTCGAATTTAGAAAATTTTGAGGGTGCTTTCATGGATTGGGTCGATCAAATTATAACGCATCTTGAGAACTTTAATGAAAACAGTAGTGGGTCTGTAGTTTTATTTATTGAAAATTTAAGCGTTAATATTTGTAAATTTAAGAAAGATTTTATTTTAAGAGGGAGGCATTGGGGCACGGGTACAATTTTAAAATATAATCCAGATCTAGAAGGTTGTAAAGGTGTCCAGCGGATTTGTTTTGAAACAGATCAAAAGTGTTTCAGATATGCTTTCCTCATATCAGCATTCGAGCCTCTACTTCGGGACGCTACCAAGAAGAATTTAGACAATTGGGCTATACATGGGAAGGAAGGGTCCGATTTCCCAGTTGTAGATTTTTCTTGCCTAGAAGGAAAATACCCAGTAACGCTAAGATCTATTGATATTTTTGAAAGGGTTAATGCCCACTTAAATATTGGCGTTACTGTGGTACAATACGAAACTGAATTTGAAGATGGGACTCGTTCTAAAAAGAAGGGGGTGATTTTCCCCGTAAGGGGCCCGTCAGTTGATTTGGTTAGACACTGGTTGTGGGTGCTATCCATGCCACCGAGTCACGCTAAAGCAATCGGTAATTTGGCCCCAAGCACTGACTTGCGTCGCGGTCGGGGGGAGGGGATGACCAGGGGGGAACATCTCTGCTGTCCAAAATGCCTTTCATAATTCCATAGTGATATAAAACTACGGTATCACATGAGGCATTGTAGACGGTATGGCTATCAGACAGTGGAAACGGTTTCAGGGGATAGGTCCATTCTACGTTTCAAAAATTTCCAAAACACCCTTCTCCAGTGCAACAAAATATCTTTGGACTGTGAAGCTAAGCTGGTGGAGGTGAATGACCCCCAATTTCCAAACCGAGTCAAAGAACATCAGGCTATTGCAGTGTCCTATGCCCACGCGCAAAGAGATAGTTCTAACACCATGCAGTTGTTAGAAATAGTAGAAACATTGGATGAGGGGCCCGATTGCATGGTCAAGGCGCTGACTAAACCGATTGGCACGGCTAATGGTGCTATTTCTCGTTTGAGAAATACTCATTATCCAATGGTTTTGTCTGCAGAGGATCGTCTCGCGATTAAAAATCAAAAAATATGTTGAGTATGTAAGGGGGAGTTTGCAGAGGAGGATAAGGGGACTAAAGGGAAAAGAGGGGGAGGGGGAAAGTCAGAGATCATGACCATTTGTGGCAGGAAATATCCTCGGGGGTAGTAATTTTAGAGGGGTTGCGCATCAATCGTGTAATTTAAATGTTAGCCAGCAGTATTTTTATCCCTGTTTTTATTCAAAATTCCAATTATGACTTAAAATTTATTTGACCAGCACTGGCACGTATGCAGAGGGAGGGAGGGGGAGTAGATTGTCCATGGGTAAATAGTTCATTTACCTACAACATAATTCCCAAATCGGCTGAGAAGTTGTTGCTTCTCGAACTGAAATGGCAGGTAGTGGATAATGAGCATACGTGTTGTAATAAAATCAGATTTTTCGATTCTTTTGATTTTTTCCCAAGGCATTGAATCAGGTGATTCAAGAGAGGAAAAGCGACAATTTTGATAGTTTTCCTTTGGTTAATCAGAATTTTCCAGACGGTTAAGTGTATGATCTATTTACATGCACAGGTGTATACGCATATGACTATTACTGTTCTGGCGCTAGCTTAAGCGAGGTGAAACTACCTCCAATTGAAGCCTTTTACAATTCACTGACCAACAGTGAATGCACAGCCACGGAGTAGGAGTTTGCCAAGAAGGTGTGGTCCAAGGGGGATTGTAAAAATGGGTGAGATTATTGTAGACTGTACTTGGCCAGTGACGTTCTAACTCTGTTGGATATAATCTGTAAGAACACAGACCAGATCTATTCAGAGTTCGGGTTAGATATAGGCTACTATTTTTCCACACCCCATTTAGTGATGGATTTAATTTTAAAAATTAGCAGGGAGGAAATAGGCCTAATCACCGACGTAGATCAGCACCTTTTTGTAGAGCGTTCAATGAGGGGTGAGTATGTTTTTCATGGGGACCGCGTCTTATCAACCGATCCGAGCGGACAAAGCACCGGTGACAAGTCAAATGCAGTGTTCTTGGACATAAGCTCATTGTACCCCTCGGAAATGTCCAACTACTCTTTGCCTTGTGGAAACTATCAATGGTTTGAGAATCCTTGTGAGTTCCCCGACATTAACATAGTCGAGGACAACAGGCCACAAGGATGGTTATTTGAAATAGATGGTCACATTCCACTGGCGCTTCACGACACAGTCAAAGATTTTGTATTTCCCTGTATCAATCGGCCCGTGAGCAGGGACTCTCTGAGCCCATACAATCGTTCATTGGTTGAGGATATGGGGATGCACTGGACTCCCTCTAAACAGAAACTGATTGCTGATTTGGACCCTAAAGAGAATATCGTTGTTCACCATGTGCTTTTGCACTGGATGGTGAGCAACGGTTTCAAGATCACCAAAATACACAGGGTCCTGCAGTTCAATCAGCGACCCTACTTGAAAACGTTTATCGACACCTTTGTCGATAAACGCTCTAAGGCAAATTCAAAGGTGGAGAAGGAAATGTATAAGCTTATCCTAAATTCAGCGTTTGGCAAAATGTGTGAAAGCGTTCGTAATAGATCTCGCTGCGATGTCGTGACTGACCCTCTAGAGTGTGCACGAATTATTGCCAACCCCAATTTTACATCGTCCACGAACATAGAGACTGGCATGGTTCGTCTACACAGGCGAAAGCGAAATGTAGTACTGATCAAGAATATCGCAGGTGGCAGTTCAGTACTGGAAATTTCCAAAAAGCTCATGTTGTCTTTCTTTTACAATCTGTGCAAGATGCAATGGCCATGGAAGGGGGAGGTTCAAGTTTACTATGGGGATACAGATTCTCTGCTGTTAAAGGTAAATGGGACTGAAGATTTATTGGGTGATTTACAAAATGGGGAGCACATCAGCTCGCGGATGGATTTCACCAACTGGAATCCATCACTCTACCCCGAGCTGGTGAAACGTCAAGCCCCCAACCAACTATTAATGTTAAAATCAGAGACGGGGAGTGATTTGATATCCAGGGGGGTGTTCCCGGGCCCCAAAGTCTATTGCGTGGAAACTCATGGTGGGGATGAAAAGAAGGCGTGTAAAGGGGTGCCTACACACTTTGTAAAGAGCAATTTCAACATGAGCGTGTACAGAGACTGTGTAGAAAGTAGCCTAGTACCGAGAGCACAAGTGCTTGCAATTCGCTCTCTACAGTATAGAAATTATACTGTGAGAGTGGAAAAAAATGCAATGTCATGTATATCCGACAAGGTCTATGTGCTCGAGAATGGTGTGAGTGTTCTACCCCACGGCCACTATCGTATTTCAGACCGAGTTGAATGCATTGACTATCGCAATCAACTTGGTCTGGATAAATTAACCTACTCTGACTAACCTCCACCCCAACCTGTTTATAAATTAACTAATCCCAATCTCACTAGCTTAACCCATCCACTAACCTGCAGTGACGACAACTATTGTTTCACCCCCGCCGCTCCCGGGTGGGGTGGGGGGGGGTCCCGGCCCATGGCCACCCAGGGGGGCGGGTCCCGCCCGCGGCCGGCTGGCCTTCGGCCCCACGACCGTGGGGGGGGGGGGATCCCACCTTTAAATTCACCATAATGTCCAACTGTGCTGGTAGCAATTTCCAAGTGTGTGTATTTTGTTGTACAAAAAGTGTTGTATAGAAAAGTGTTTGTTGTTTTTTTTTGTACAGAAAAGTGTTTAAAGACAAAAAGTGTTATCATTGTTCATGTTGAACAAATAGAATTTTCATGTTGACCAATGAAATTTTGTCACGTTGAACAAGTGTTCATGTTGGTGTATAGAAAAGTGTTGTAGAGAAAAGTGTTGATGTACAAACAGTGATGTAGATTGACAAAAGTGTTTAAAGACAAAAAAGTGTTATCATTGTTCATGTTGAACAAATAGAGTTTTCATGTTGACCATGAAATTTTGTCACGTTGAATAAGTGTTCATATTGCTGTAATAAATGTTGCCATGAAATATTGTTTTGGTTCTTGAATAGATAGATCTATGGGAAAATTACTACCTACTCATGGGACACATATGGTTTACAGTTAGTCATAGTCCGGCTGTTGTCCACAGCATGTATCAATTTAAAACACCCTTCAGATCGTTTCTGTGTGAGCCCTCAATGTCGGGGAGAACAACACTTTTAGCTAGAATAATTCAAAATTGCGATAAAATGTTTTTGGAAAAGCCGAAAAAAATCTACTATTGCTATAGTATTTGGCAAGAGTCCTTTGATAAAATAAAAGCTAGTGCCATAGCATACCAATACAATTCATACGAGGACTTGATGTTTTCAATAGTATTGAATCGAACTCATGGCTGATTATTGATGATTTAACTGAATCCATTGAACAGTTCTCACAGGAAATGCTGCAATTGTTCACTGTCCGATCTCATCATGAACATTTTTCCATAGCCCTAGTTTTACCCAATCTGTTTCATCAGAGCAAATGTATGCGAACCCTTGCTTTGAATTGCACCGTCTATATTATCTATCGAGTTGTTCGTGATTCTAGCTCACTCATAACTCTCAATAAACAGATATATCCTGGTGCCCCAAAATTTCTGTTGTCAGCGTACACTCAGGCGACTAGCAAGCCCTACGGTTACAATTTGCTGGATCTTAATCAGAGCACGCTCAAGGATCTACGTGTAGTCACCGAGATTTTCGACAATGAAATTACAGTATATCTTCTGGTGAACAGTAGAAAAGGCTATTAGTTGACGTTATGACATTGAAGAAACTACAAGAACAACGGCATTTATTTTCCCTTTAGGCACTTCAAAATCATAACTAAAAATAAACTAAACTAAACAATACTAAAATCTAAACTAAAACTAAACACTAATCTAAAACTAAACTAAAACCAAACTAAGCTACTAAATTAAAACTCTAACTAAAACTCTTTAGCAAACTGTAACTAAGCTAAAACTCTAATCTAAACTAAACTAAAAGTAAACTAAAACTAAAACTAAAAATCTAGACTAAACTAAAACTAAACTAACTAATACTATAAACTAAAACTAAACACTAATCTCAAAACTACTAAACTATAACTCTAACTAAAACAAAACACTAATCTAAAACTAAACTAAAAATAAACTAAAACTCTAAACTAAAACTAAACAATAATCTAAAACTAAAATTAAACCAAACTAAGCTACTAAATTAAAACTCTAACTAAAACTCATATGTAAAACGAAAACTCTTAACTAAAAAAAAACTAAAAGTAAACTAAAACTCAAACTAAAAATCTATAATAAACTAAAACTAAACTAACTAAAAATAAAATAGAAATAAATTCTATTATCTAAACTAATAAATTATAACTCTAACTAAAACTAAAAAATAATATAAAAATAAACTAAAATAAATAAAACTCTAAACTAAAACTAAAAACTAATATAAAACTAAACTAAGATATAACTCTAACTAAAACTAAACACTAATTTAAAACTAAACTAAACTATAAATCTAACTAAAACTAAACACTAATCTAAAAATAAACTAAAACAGAACTAAGCTACTAAATTAAAACTCTAACTAAAACTCTTTAGCAAACTGTAGCTAAACTAAAACTCTAATCTAAACTAAACTAAAAGTAAACTAAAACTAAAACTAAAAATCTAAACTAAAAGTAAACTAAACTAACCAAAACTCTAAACTTAAACTAAACACTAATCTAAAACTAAACTAAACTATAACTATAAATAAAACTAAAAACTAATCTAAAACTAAGCTATAACTCTAAACTAAAACTAAGCACTAATCTAAAACTAAACTAAAACTGACATAAGCTGCTAAATCAAAACTATAGCTAAAACTCCTTATCAAACTGTGGCTAAACTAAAACTCTAATCTAAAATAAACTAAAAGTAAAATAAAACTCAAAATAAAAATCTAGACTAAACTAAAACTAAACTAACTAAAACTCTAAACTAAAACTAAACACTAATCTAAAACTAAACTAAAACCAAACTAAGCTACTAAATTAAAACTCTAACTAATACTCTTAGTAAACTGTAACTAAGCTAAAACTCTTAACTAAAATAAAATAAAAGTAAAATAAAACTAAAAATAAAAATATATAATAAAATAAAACTAAAATAAACTAACTAAAACTCTAAACTAAAACTAAACACTAATCTAAAACTAAACTAAAACCAAACTAAGCTACTAAATTAAAACTCTAACTAAAACTCTTTAGCAAACTGTAGCTAAACTAAAACTCTAATCTAAACTAAACTAAAAGTAAACTAACTAAAACTAAACTAGAAATAAGTTCTAATCTATAAACTACTAAACTATAACTCTAACTAAAACTAAACACTAATATAAAACTAAACTAAAACTAAACTAAAACTCCAAACTAAAACTAAACACTAATCTAAAACTAAAATTAAACCAAAATAAGATACTAAATTAAAACTATAACTAAAACTAATATGTAAAACGAAACCTCTTAACTAAAAGAAACTAAAAGTAAACTAAAAATAAAATTAAAAATCTAGACTAAAATAAAACTAAACTAACTAAAACTAAACTAGAAATAAATTATAATCTCTAAACTACTAAAGTATAACTCTAACTAAAACTAAACACTAATCTAAAACTAAAGTAAACTAAATAAAACTCTAAACTAAAACTAAACACTAATCTAAAACTAAACTAAACTAAAACTCAACTAAAACTAAACACTAATCTAAAACTAAACTAAACTAACTAAAACTCTAAACTAAAACTAAACACTAATCTAAAACTAAACTAAAACCGAACTAAGCTACTAAATTAAAACTCTAAATAAAACTCTTTAGCAAACTGTAGCTAAACTAAAACTCTAAAGTAAACTAAAATTAAAATAAAAATAAAAATAAAAATCTAAACTAAAATTAAACTAAACTAACTAAAACTATAAAATAAAAATAAACACTAATATAAAAATAAAATAAACTATAACTCTAACTAAAAATAAACACTAATCTAAAACTAAACTAAACTAACTAAAACTCTAAACTAAAACTAAACACTAATCTAAAACTAAACTAAAACCAAACTAAGCTACTAAATTAAAACTCTAACTAAAACTCTTTAGCAAACTGTAGATAAACTAAAACTCTAATCTAAACTAAACTAAAAGTAAACTAAAACTAAAACTAAAAATATAGACTAATCTAAAACTATACTAACTAAAACTAAACTAGAAATAAATTCTAATCTCTAAACTACTAAACTATAACTCTAACTAAAACTAAACACTAATCTAAAACTAAACTAAACTAACTAAAACTCTAAACTAAAACTAAATACTAATCTAAAACTAAACTAAAACCTAACTAAGCTACTAAATTAAAACTCTAACTAAAACTCTTTAGCAAACTGTAGCTAAACTAAAACTATAATCTAAACTAAACTAAAAGTAAACTAAAACTAAAACTAAAAATCTAGACTAAACTAAAACTAAACTAAAATAACTAAAACTCTAAACTACAACTAAACACTAATATAAAACTAAACTAAACTATAACTATAACTAAAACTAAACACTAATCGAAAACTAAACTAAACTAACTAAAACTCTAAACTAAAACTAAACACTAATCTAAAACTAAACTAAAACCAAACTCAGCTACTAAATTAAAACTCTAACTAAAACTCTTTAGCAAACTGTAGCTAAACTAAAACTCTAATCTAAACTAAACTAAAAGTAAAACTAAAACTAAAACTAAAAATCTAGACTAAACTAAAACTAAACTAACTAAAACTAAACTAGAAATAATTTCTAATCTCTAAACTACTAAACTATAACTCTAACTAAAACTAAACACTAATCTAAAACTAAACTAAAACTAAACTAAAACTCCAAACTAAAACTAAACAATAATCTAAAACTAAAATTAAACCAAACTAAGCTACAGAATTAAAACTCTAACTAAAACTCATATGTAAAACGAAAACTATTAACTAAAAAAAACTCAAATTAAACTAAAACTCAAACTAAAAATCTAGACTAAACTAAAACTAAACTAACTAAAACTAAACTAGAAATAAATTCTAATCCCTAAACTACTAAAGTATAACTCTAACTAAAACTAAACACTAATCTAAAACTAAACTAAACTAACTAAAACTCTAAACTAAAACTAATCACTAATCTAAAACTAAACTAAACTATAACTCTAACTAAAACTAAACACTAATCTAAAACTAAACTAAACTAACTAAAACTCTAAACTAAAACTAAACACTAATCTAAAACTAAACTAAAACCGAACTAAGCTACTAAATTAAAACTCTAACTAAAACTCTTTAGCAAACTGTAGCTAAACTAAAACTCTAATCTAAACTAAACTAAAAGTAAACTAAAACTAAAACTAAAAATCTAAACTAAAAGTAAACTAAACTAACTAAAACTCTAAACTAAAACTAAACACTAATCTAAAACTAAACTAAACTATAACTCTAACTAAATGTCTAAGCTATGACTCTAAGGTAAAACATCAAACTCTAAACTAAAACTAAACACTAATCTAAAACTAAACTAAAACTGAACTAAGCTACTAAATTAAAACTCTAGATAAAACTCTTTAGCAAACTGTAGCTAAACTAAAAATCTAATCTAAACTAAACTAAAAGTAAAATAAAACTAAAACTAAAAATCTAGACTAAAATAAAACTAAAATAACTAAAACTCTAAACTAAAACTAAACACTAATCTAAAACTAAACTAAAACCAAACTAAGCTACTAAATTAAAACTCTAACTAAAACTCATATGTAAAACGAAAACTCTTAACTAAAAAACTAAAAGTAAACTAAAACTCAAACTAAAAATCTAGACTAAACTAAAACTAAACTAAACTAACTAAAACTCTATAAACTAAAACTAAACACTAATCTAAAACTAAAATAAAACCAAACTTAGCTACTAAATTAAAACTCTAACTAAAACTCTTTAGCAAACTGTAGCTAAACTAAAACTCTAATCTAAACTAAACTAAAAGTAAACTAACTAAAACTAAACTAGAAATAAGTTCTAATCTCTAAAATACTAAACTATAACTCTAACTAAAACTAAACAATAATCTAAAACTAAACTAAAACTAAACTAAAACTCCAAACTAAAACTAAACACTAATCTAAAACTAAAATTAAACCAAACTAAGCTACTAAATTAAAACTCTAACTAAAACTCATATGTAAAACGAAACCTCTTAACTAAAAGAAACTAAAAGTAAACTAAAACTCAAATTAAAAATCTAGAATAAACTAAAACTAAAATAACTAAAACTAAACTATAAATAAATTCTAATCCCTAAACTACTAAATTATAACTCTAACTAAAACTAAACACTAATCTAAAACTAAACTAAACTAACTAAAACTCTAAACTAAAACTAAACACTAATCTAAAACTAAACTAAACTATAACTAACTAAAACTAAACACTAATCTAAAACTAAAATAAACTAACTAAAAATCAAAACTAAAACTAAACACTAATCTAAAACTAAACTTAAATCAAACTAAGCTAATAAATTAAAACTCTAACTAAAACTCATATGTAAAACGAAAACTCTTAACTAAAAAAAAACTAAAAGTAAACTAAAACTCAAACTAAAAATCTAGACTAAACTAAAATTAAACTAACTAAAACTAAACTAGAAATAAATTCTAATCCCTAAACTACTAAAGTATAACTCTAACTAAAACTAAACACTAATCTAAAACTAAACTAAACTAACTAAAACTCTAAACTAAAACTAAACACTAATCTAAAACTAAACTAAACTATAACTCTAACTAAAACTAAACACTAATTTAAAACTAAACTAAATTATCACTCTAAACTAAAACTAAACACTAATCTAAAACTAAACTAAAACCGAACTAAGCTACTAAATTAAAACTCTAACTAAAACTCTTTAGCAAACTGTAGCTAAACTAAAACTCTAATCTAAACTAAACTAAAAGTAAACTAAAACTAAAAATCTAAACTAAAAGTAAACTAAACTAACTAAAACTCTAAACTAAAACTAAACACTAATCTAAAACTAAACTAAACTATAACTCTAACTAAAACTAAACACTAATCTAAAACTAAACTAAAACTCTAAACTAAAAATAAACACTAATATAAAACTAAACTAAAACCTAACTAAGATACTAAATTAAAACTCTAACTAAAACTCTTTAGAAAACTGTAGCTAAACTAAAACTCTAATCTAAACTAAACTAAAAGTAAACTAAAACTAAAAATAAAAATCTAGAATAAACTAAAACTAAACTAACTAAAACTCTAAACTAAAACTAAACACTAATCTAAAACTAAACTAAAACCAAACTAAGCTACTAAATTAAAACTCTAACTAATACTCATATGTAAAACGAAAACTCTTAACTAAAAAAACTAAAATTAAACTAAAACTAAAACTAAAAATCTAGACTAAACTAAACCTAAACTAAACTAACTAAAACTCTAAACTAAAACTAAACACTAATCTAAAACTAAACTAAAACAAAACTAAGCTACTAAATTAAAACTCTAACTAAAACTCTTTAGCAAACTGTAGCTAAACTAAAACTCTAATCTAAACTAAACTAAAAGTAAACTAACTAAAACTAAACTAGAAATAAGTTCTAATCTATAAACTACTAAAATATAACTCTAACTAAAACTAAACACTAATCTAAAACTAAACTAAAACTAAACTAAAACTCCAAACTAAAACTAAACACTAATCTAAAACTAAAATTAAACTAAACTAAGCTACTAAATTAAAACTCTAACTAAAATTCATATGTAAAACGAAAACTCTTAACTAAAAGTAAACTAAAACTCAAATTAAAAATCTATAATAAAATAAAACTAAACTAAATAAAACTAAACTAGAAATAAATTATAATCTCTAAACTACTAAAGTATAACTCTAACTAAAACTAAACGCTAATATAAAACTAAACTAAACTAACTAAAACTCTAAACTAAAACTAAACACTAATCTAAAACTAAACTAAACTATAACTAACTAAAACTAAACACTAATCTAACACTAAACTAAACTAACTAAAACTCTAAACTAAAACTAAACACTAATCTAAAACTAAACTAAAACCGAACTAAGCTACTAAATTAAAACTCTAACTAAAACTCTTTAGCAAACTGTAGCTAAACTAAAACTCTAATCTAAACTAAACTAAAAGTAAACTAAAACTAAAACTAAAAATCTAAACTAAAAGTAAAACTAAACTAACTAAAACTCTAAACTAAAACTAAACACTAATCTAAAACTAAACTAAACTCTAACTAAAACTAAAACTAAACACTAATCTAAAACTAAACTAAAACTCTAAACTAAAACTAAACACTAATCTAAAACTAAACTAAAACCAAACTAATCTAATAAATTAAAACTCTAACTAAAACTCTTTAGCAAACTGTAGCTAAACTAAAACTCTAATCTAAACTAAACTAAAAGTAAACTAAAACTAAAACTAAAAATCTAGACTAAACTAAAACTAAACTAACTAAAACTAAACTAGAAATAAATTCTAATCTCTAAACTACTAATCTATAACTCTAACTAAAACTAAACACTAATCTAAAACTAAACTAAACTAACTAAAACTCTAAACTAAAACTAAACACTAATCTAAAACTAAACTAAAACCGAACTAAGCTACTAAATTAAAACTGTAACTAAAACTCTTTAGCAAACTCTAGCTCAACTAAAACTCTAATCTAAACTAAACTAAAAGTAAACTAAAACTAAAACTAAAAATCTAGACTAAACTAAAACTAAACTAAACTAACTAAAACTCTAAACTAAAACTAAACACTAATCTAAAACTAAACTAAACTATAACTCTAACTAAAATCTAAACACTAATCGAAACTAAACTAAACTAACATAAAACTCTAAACTAAAACTAAACACTAATCTAAAACTAAACTAAAACCAAACTAAGCTACTAAATTAAAACTCTAACTAAAACTCTTTAGCAAACTGTAGCTAAACTAAAACTCTAATCTAAACTAAACTAAAAGTAAACTAAAACTAAAACTAAAAATCTAGACTAAACTAAAACTAAACTAACTAAAACTAAACTAGAAATAATTTCTAATCTCTAAAACTACTAAACTATAACTAACTAACTAAAACTAAACACTAATCTAAAATCTAAACTAAAACTAAACTAAAACTCCAAACTAAAACTAAACACTAATCTAAAACTAAAATTAAACCAAACTAAGCTACTAGAATTAAAACTCTAACTAAAACTCATATGTAAAACGAAAACTGATAACTAAAAAAACTAAAAGTAAACTAAAACTCAAACTAAAAATCTAGACTAAACTAAAACTAAACTAACTAAAACTAAACTAGAAATAAATTCTAATCTCTAAACTAATAAAGTATAACTCTAAATAAAACTAAAAACTAATCTAAAACTAAACTAAAATAAATAAAAATCTAAAATAAAACTAAACACTAATCTAAAACTAAACTAAACTATAACTCTAACTAAAACTAAACACTAATATAAAACTAATCTAAACTAACTAAAACTCTAAACTAAAACTAAACACTAATCTAAAACTAAACTAAAACCAAACTAAGCTACTAAATTAAAACTCTAACTAAAACTCTTTAGCAAACTGTAGCTAAACTAAAACTCTAATCTAAACTAAACTAAAAGTAAACTAAAACTAAAACTAAAAATCTAAACTAAAAGTAAAACTAAACTAACTAAAACTCTAAACTAAAACTAAACACTAATCTAAAACTAAACTAAACTATAACTCTAACTAAATACTAAACTACTAACTCTAAAGCTAAAACATCAAACTCTAAACTAAAACTAAACACTAATCTAAAACTAAACTAAAACCGAACTAAGCTACTAAATTAAAACTCTAACTAAAACTCTTTAGAAAACTGTATCTAAACTAAAAATCTAATCTAAACTAAACTAAAATTAAACTAAAACTAAAAATAAAAATCTATACTAAACTAAAACTAAACTAACTAAAAATCTAAACTAAAACTAAACACTAATCTAAAACTAAACTAAAACCAAACTAAGCTACTAAATTAAAACTCTAACTAAAACTCATATATAAAACGAAAACTATTAACTAAAAAAAATAAAAGTAAAATAAAACTAAAAATAAAAATCTAGAATAAAATAAAACTAAAATAAACTAACTAAAACTCTAAACTAAAACTAAACACTAATCTAAAACTAAACTAAAACCAAACTAAGCTACTAAATTAAAACTCTAACTAAAACTCTTTAGCAAACTGTAGCTAAACTAAAACTCTAATCTAAACTAAACTAAAACTAAACTAACTAAAACTAAACTAGAAATAAGTTCTAATCTCTAAACTACTAAACTATAACTCTAACTAAAACTAAACACTAATCTAAAACTAAACTAAAACTAAACTAAAACTCCAAACTAAAACTAAACACTAATCTAAAAATAAAATAAAACCAAACTAATCTACTAAATTAAAACTCTAAATAAAACTCATAAGTTAAACGAAAATTGTTAACTAAAAAAACTAAAATTAAACTAAAACTCAAACTAAAAATCTAGACTAAACTAAAACTAAACTAACTAAAACTAAACTAGAAATAAATTCTAATCCCTAAACTACTAAAGTATAACTCTAACTAAAACTAAACACTAATCTAAAACTAAGCTAAACTAACTAAAACTCTAAACTAAAACTAAACACTAATCTAAAACTAAACTAAACTATAACTAACTAAAACTAAACACTAATCTAAAACTAAACTAAACTAACTAAAACTCTAAACTAAAACTAAACACTAATCTAAAACTAAACTAAAACAGAACTAAGCTACTAAATTAAAACTCTAACTAAAACTCTTTAGCAAACTGTAGCTAAACTAAAACTCTAATCTAAACTAAACTAAAATTAAACTAAAACTAAAACTTAAAATCTAAACTAAAAGTAAACTAAACTAACTAAAACTCTAAACTAAAACTAAACACTAATCTAAAACTAAACTAAACTATAACTCTAAACTAAAACTAAACACTAATCTAAAACTAAACTAAAACTCTAAACTAAAACTAAAACTAAACAATAAACTTAAATCAAGCTAATCTAATAAATTAAAACTCTAACTAAAACTCTTTAGCAAACTGTAGCTAAACTAAAACTCTAATCTAAACTAAACTAAAAGTAAACTAAAACTAAAACTAAAAATCTAGACTAAACTAAAACTAAACTAACTAAAACTAAACTAGAAATAAATTCTAACTAAACTAACTAAATCTAAAACTAAACTAAACTATAACTCTAACTAAAACTAAACACTAATCTAAAACTAAACTAAACTAACTAAAACTCTAAACTAAAACTAAACACTAATCTAAAACTAAACTAAAACCGAACTAAGCTAATAAATTAAAACTCTAACTAAAACTCTTTAGCAAACTGTAGATAAACTAAAACTCTAATCAAAACTAAACTAAAAGTAAACTAAAACTAAAACTAAAAATCTAGACTAAACTAAAACTAAACTAAACTAACTAAAACTCTAAACTAAAACTAAACACTAATCTAAAACTAAACTAAACTATAACTCTAACTAAAACTAAACACTAATCGAAAACTAAACTAAACTAACTAAAACTCTAAACTAAAACTAAACACTAATCTAAAACTAAACTAAAACCAAACTCAGCTACTAAATTAAAACTCTAACTAAAACTCTTTAGCAAACTGTAGCTAAACTAAAACTCTAATCTAAACTAAACTAAAAGTAAACTAAAACTAAAACTAAAAATCTAGACTAAACTAAAACTAAACTAACTAAAACTAAACTAAAAATAAATTTCTAATCTCTAAACTACTAAACTATAACTCTAACTAAAACTAAACACTAATCTAAAACTAAACTAAAACTAAACTAAAACTCCAAACTAAAACTAAACAATAATCTAAAACTAAAATTAAACCAAACTAAGCTACTAAATTAAAACTCTAACTAAAACTCATATGTAAAACGAAAACTCTTAACTAAAAAAAACTAAAATTAAACTAAAACTCAAACTAAAAATCTAGACTAAACTAAAATTAAACTAACTAAAACTAAACTAGAAATAAATTCTAATCTCTAAACTACTAAAGTATAACTCTAACTAAAACTAAACACTAATCTAAAACTAAACTAAAATAACTAAAACTCTAAAACTAAAACTAAACACTAATCTAAAACTAAACTAAACTATAACTCTAACTAAAACTAAACACTAATCTAAAACTAAACTAAACTAACTAAAACTCTAAACTAAAACTAAACACTAATCTAAAACTAAACTAAAACCGAACTAAGCTACTAAATTAAAACTCTAACTAAAACTCTTTAGCAAACTGTAGCTAAACTAAAACCCTGAGACCATAACCAAGCCTGATGGAACATCTTCAACATCCCACCAAGAAGTAGCCAACACGTTAAATGAATTTTTTGCATGCATTGGAGAAGCAACCGCAGAGGAAGCTTATGGCCTTTTAACTGTCGTCACGGATAATTACAAAAAATACCTACCTTCGCCGTCTTGCTCCTCTATGTTTCTGTCGCCAGTCACTGAAGACGAACTGCTGAAGATTGTTCTAGCCATGAAAAACGGTCACTCCGAAGGTCCAGATGGGTCGTCAAATTACCTCATAAAGAAGACCATCGATTACTATGTCGGTGTTATCGCACACATCGTCAATTCTTCAATTAAAGATGACATCTTTCCTACTGTCTTCAAGTCAGCGAAGGTTATACCCCTCCACAAAGGTAGCGACCCCAAGCTGCCTTCAAACTACCACCCTATCTCTATTCTCTCTGCTTTTTCAAAAATTATGGAGCGTTGCATCTACAAGAGACTGATGAATTATCTAACTAGGTCTAACTTCTTCAACAAGTATCAGTTTGGATTTAGGCCTGGGCACTCAACCAAACATTCTATAATGGTTTTGCTACAGTTTTTGAATGATGCGATGGATCATGATCTGATTACCAGCTACAATATTTGTGGATGTAAAAAAAGCGTTTGACACGATTTGTCATCTGATTCTTCTGGATAAGCTTGACAACTACGGAATAAGAAGTAATGCTCTCTTACTCATCCAGTCTTACCTCAGTGGTCGGAATCAATTTGTGGATGGAGGTGCAGTAAGATCGGTAAAAACGCCATGTTCTGAAAAGGTAGGAGTACCACAAGGTTCAATTCTTGGACCGCTACTATTTTTAATATACGCCAATGACCTTCTGGACACTATCACCGATGATGAACTTGCTGTACTATTCACAGATGACACGGCGAATTCTGTCACAGGTTCAGATGAATCATCCGTCAGAGGAAACCTCTGTTTCGGTCTAAAGAAGCTATTACAGTGGTTTGCTGACAACCTCATGGTGTTAAACTCTTCGAAGACCCATTTTATCATTCTCTAACGAATTTCACATGCCGTACCGCCGATTTCCAAAATATCTGTCCGTTTTAACGGAGAACTAGTTACCATTGCCAGGAAGAAGTCTTGTAAGTATCTAGGACTAACAGTTGATGAAAATTTATCTTGGAAACTTCATCTTGATAGGCTAAGGATACAGCTAGGAAGGAGTATGGGGTTACTGCGGTATCTAAAATTCCACCTCCCTTTCCCTGCTCTTAAGTCAGTTTATTATTCTCTAATCCATTTTTATTTTAATTATTGTCCAATTGCTTATTTAAATACTTTCAAATCTCTAATTAAGCCCCTTCAACGTCTTCAAAATAATGCCCTTCGTACGTTAAAAGCACTCCTTCCTTTCTGATCTTCCCTTCCCAATAAATCCCCTACTAAGAGCTTTTATACATTTTTAAGAATATTGCCAGTTGAGCTAGTCCTTACTGCACATTGTGTCCTTTTAAGACTAAAACAAATAAAAGAATTATTACCATTGGCTTTAAATTCTAGTAACTTCTCTTTACTTTCTTTGGTCCAGAATAATTATTGTTTAAGAGGAAGTTCAGCCAAATTACCTTGCCCTAGAATCCAAACTGAAAGATCCAGATTTTCTCCTAAAAATTCAATAATAAAGTTCTGAAATATTTATGAAAGTAATATAGATTCGCGTTTTTCTATTCCAGTTTCTAAAGCTAAATTCAAACTATATCTAATAAGTAATTATAAATAACTATTAATTTATTTGAAGTCATGATGGCCTGTGCTATTGTTGATAAATAATTAATTATGTGGTTTTTTATTGATTTGAGGTGTGGGCTGTGGGTTCAGTGTGGTGTCTCATTTTCTTCCCAGTATATCTAGTGTATTATTATTTCTTTTCATAATTTGTTATTATTATTATTTCTTTTATTTTATTTTTAATTTTTAAATTTTTATTTTTTATTTTTTATCTATTTTTATTTTTTTAGGGTGCCTGTTTTCAAGTATAACTCCCTGTGTAGGCAACCTCTGTAAATATTTAGTTTTCCATTGATTCATATTGTAAAAGTGTTATTTTGTCTTGTAGTGATTTAATGAGAAATTAAATGAACTTGAACTTGAACTTGGTCTTCCTTGTTTTATTCCTCAAATATCTTTTTGATGTCCTTCGCTTCCCGCCTGAGTGGAGACTGATGAGTGAATAACGCATCCTTTTCAATCCCTTCCCATTTTGTTGAGATTTTAATTGCTCAACAACGGCTCTTGCTGAAGATCTAATATTTTCCTTTACATTCTCTTTGAAGTTTTTGCCCGACTCCCAGTCCTGTAGTGTTGAGGCAGAGAAATTTGATGCAGCAGGTACAAGATATTTTCTGGCCAGGGGTAGTGCAGAACGAAATAGCCTAGCAAACCAGCTACCAAGACCATAGCCAGACATTGTAGTACGCCCATTGTAGTATTCCAATCCATTGCCTATTTGATGTGGACTCAGAGCACCAACATAGTGATCGATATCGGGACGGACAAATGGAATTCTTCTATTGTTCATTATAGGTGATGGTGTCGCCAACGATGGGTCGAAAATGACATGTAATCACTGCTAAGCCTTTTGTTATTGCTAGAGCATAACCCAATTCACTTCTTAGTGTTAACTGACAAGAGTTCCAAATACGAAGTGTGTACAGGAACATACTGAAGATGCTTTATATTATAGTGATGAACAAGTTCATGAGTTGTTTTTCGTTCCAGAACACGTAGGAGGGGGACATTTGAATTACCAACTCTTGATGTTTCCACAAAGGATGTAAAGAGAAATATGCACGAGTCCGAGGCGAAACCAGGTGGATAATTGGCAAAACTAACTTGATCCATCCCGTAAATGGTGCCAGCGTTTTTCCCATTGATCATATTCTATTTAAAGCCAAGAACTTCTCAAGATTATCATTGAGAATAATTATTTCAGTGTCAACAGGTGAGGCAATGTAAATCCTATCATGTTCCAATGAATAATTAAAATAGAATGTGCCATTCCTAGGATATGAGATTTTTCTATTGATTGTACGACACAAATCTCTCATATCATCATATTCCATATATTTCAATTTGACATGTGGATATTCGCTAGATTTAAGTGCTTCAACCCATTCATAGTCGACAAAGAGTGACCAATCGAAAGGTATAACTTTTATATCATGCATATGATCCTTTCTCAGGATGCCATAGGTATTTTTGAGAATACAGTCGACAAGAGCCACTTCATTCGCACCGTCAAATTTGATGGCGGGTGAGAGTTTCATCCAAAAATCACTTGTCTTATTCAAGTCTTTGTAGAGAGGATCGGAAACGTTGGTCATAAATGCTACATAGCAATCATTGGGCATTGTCAATATCTTCAACAACGATCCAAGAATCAAAATCAGAGTTGTATCCTAGCCACCGAACAAGTAACTGTTTACTACCCCTGCGAGTACGAGTCTTTAATATCTTTTCAATTTGATAGATTTCACTATTGTTTTTACCTTTTTGTAGTTCATAGTAATAAAAGCCGCTGAAAATCTCTTCATCTTTGGTATCGCACGAACGATAAGTTATGGGTTTAGTGTCTAGCATTTTGGCCCCTTTAAAAAGTTCTGTGGACCACAAGTAATTCCCCTTTTCAAAAACATTAGTTGTTCTATTAATTCGAACAGTATCACCAACATTGAATTTTTTTTGTTCTTGACAGTCGTGTCATTGGAATATTGTTTAAAAAAGAGTATTAATTGTATAATCATCAGAATGATGAACTTCCGTTGGGGTTGAGTTGGACAATGATAGATGAGGTCGTTGGATATAAATCAACATGATTTTATCTAAATCATTAATAAAAGCAGATGTATTTTTCAATGTACAATATCTTGAAATTAAAAGTCAAATAGTTCTTATCAGTCGTTTGGCCGATGCAGCCTTTATAGGACTATGACTATGATAGAGCATTGTACTATATTTCAATAGTACTTTTGCAACATGGAGATTAACAAATTCACTACCGCGGTCCTTTTGAATTTTTTTATACGAATCCTGTTCGAGAATACTTTCTATAGCATGAGCAACTTCAACGCCTCTCTTTAATTGCAATGGAATTGCATATGCATAACGACTATAAACACTGATTTCAAGTAGAATGTACTTGTATGGTGTATTGTGACGTCGTTGAATCTCATATAGAGTTAGGAGATCTGCTTGCATTATATGCAATGGGAAAAAGGCTTTAGTTTTTCGACATTGATTAGCACGAAGTCTATGATTTCTATGCAGAGTGTAACTTGATTCATTTCATAGATAGTCTTGTACACTTTTAGTCTGAATGGTGTATGTTAATTTATTTTTTCTAGAATTTTTCTATTGCTAATATGGCTTTTGGGGAAGTTTAATGTATTTAGAAAGTTGTATAGATGAGCGTCAAATGATAATAGTCCTTTACGATTTGTAACCATATCATAGATTAAATCAAGTAGATTATAGCTCTTGACCTGAATCATAATCCCTTTCCCATTGCCATCAACTTGAATATGATCTTGAACACTTTCCAGGATACAAGTTAGGAGTCGTTTACTTTGTTCACGATATGAGTGGGGCATTAGATTTCCAATTTTTGACAAAATTAAATCCAATTCCTCCTTCTTTAATTGTGTTCCAGCAGGAGAATCCTGAGGAGATGATTCTTTTTTGTGATTAATACCACCGGTCTTCGCATGATAGGGCTTATGTTTGTCCACTTGGCGAAGTGTATTTTAAAGTAAAAGCAGTTTTTTATCATCTTCAATATTCTCGTTGTCAATGAATTTATTAAGATTGTTCTCAAAGTGTTCCACGGGTGAGAGAGCGAGTTCTATTGGAGTCAATTTATAGGCTTTTGCCATTCTCTCTAGAGAAAACTATTTACCAGTCCTGCAATTATTGGCAGTAAAAGTGTGAAAAAGCTACCGCCCGCTTGAAGAATTCGTTTATTTTTTAAATTCTTTCCTTTCTTTTTAGAGGCCAATGTACGTACAATGGAACGATGTTGCTTTGCCTGTTGCTTAACTACTTCTGGCAGTTGAACATTACCCTCGGTCAAATTTAAACAAAGTTCAGATATTAGATTAATGAAATCATTGTCAATACCATGTTTGAGTATAGCTTTCCTAAGCGAGGGTTTTGAAGTGCTTAGAAATGAAAATAAATGTCTATTTTCATGTAGTTTCTTTCGTGTCATGATAGCAACTAATAGCCTTTTTTACTGTTTACGGGGAGATATACTGTAATTTTATTGTCAAAAATATCTGTGACTACACGCAGATCCTTGGGTGTATTTTGATTAAGATCCAATAGGATATAGCCGTAGGGTTTATTAATTGCCTGATTGTATGCTGAGAGTTGAAATTTAGGGGTACCGGGGTATATTTGCTTTTTGAGAGTTATTAATGAGCTAGGATCACGAACAACTCTGTAGATGATATAGTAGGTGCAGTTCAAAGCAAGTGTTCGCATACATTTGCTCTGATGAAAGAGATTGTGTAGAACCAGAGTGATGAAAATCTGTTTATGATGAGAGCGAACAGTGAACAGTTGAAGCATTTCCTGGGACCATTGTTCAATAGATTCAGCCAGATCGTCAATAATGAGTCAAGAGATTGGTTCAATAATGCTGAATAAATCAAGTCCCTGTATGAGTTGTATCTGCACCAATCCCGTCATGCCAATTGCTTTTATTTTATCGTATGACTCCTGCCAAATAATGTAACAATAGTAGATTTTTTCGGCTTTTCCACAAACATTTTATCGCAATTTTTAATTATTTTTAGTTAAGAGTGTTGTTCTGCCTGAAATTGACGGTCCACACAGAAACGATCTGAATGGTGTTTTAAATTGATACATTTTCCCTTCAACAGTTCACCTAGACAACTAACTGTAGACTATACTTGTCTAATGACTAAATAATTTCCCTACTACTACTAGTCCGTTCAAGAATAATAAGAAGACGAATAAGGAATCATTTTCTTTTATTATACGAATAAAAGCAACAACACTTTACAAATACTACATTTAACACATGAAAGCACATTAAACATGAAAAATATACTTTTTTTTATTTATTTATAATAAAAAATACAACATTTACATAAGCACTAGAAAAAAACACGTTAATAAATACACGTTTTTTTATTTATTTACAAAAAATACAACATTTATTAGAATATGCACACACACACTTAAAATAATAATAATATCACTTTTATTTATAGCATTTAAATTTGAAATGGGGTCCCCCCGGGGGGCGGCCACTGCGGCGGCCGGGAAGCCCCACGAGGCCCACTGCAGAGGGCTGGGAAGCGCCGCGGGAAGCGCCGCGAGCTGGGAAGTGGGGCCCACTGCGGCGGGCCTGGGCGGTGGTGGAGGGGGGCATTAAATAGTGTCAATTACTCTGCCTTGCACACACTTTGAAAATTGTTTGTAATATAGAAAAAAAGAATTTAAAAACACCCATTACCCAAAAAACCCTTCCACCCAATTTGAATTTTTTTTAATGAATTTAATTTAATTTTTGTAGACCGAGTTGTTTTCTGTACTCTATACATTTATCTCGGTCTGATAATTAAATAATGACCGTGTGGTAGTACCTTCACAGCATCCTCAAGTACATAGACTTTGTCCGATATGGCCGACATGGCGTTTTTCTCAACTCTAACTGTGTAGTTTTTAAATTGTAAAGAGTGAATCGCCATGACTTTCGCTCTTGGGACTAAACTACGTTACTCGGTTACTCGGTCATACATTTAACTCGGTCCGATAATTAAATAATGACCGTGTGGCAGTACCTTCACACCATCCTCAAGTACATAGACTTTGTCCGATATGGCCGACATGGCCTTTTTCTCAACTCAAACTGAGTAGTTTTTAAATTGTAAAGAGTGAATCGCCATGACTTTTGCTCTTGGGACTAAACTACGTTCCACACAGTTTCTATAGACACTCATATCGAAATTATTTTTTACAAAGTGTGTAGGGACCCCCTAGCAAACTTGTTTGATATCCTTGTTGTGCGTTTCCACACACTATGCCTTCGGTCCAGGAAACACACCACTGGATATCAGATCGCTACTCGTTTCAGATTTTAACATTAACAATTGATTTGGGGCCTGGCGTTTCACTAGCTCTGGGTAGAGGGATTCATTACAATTAGTGTAGTTCATTCGTGAGCTAATGTACTCGCCATTTCCCAAATCATTCAATAGATTTTCAGTTTTGACTTTTAACAGGAGTGAATCAGAGTCCTTTTAATACACTTGAACTTGTCCCTCAATCGGCCACTGTACCTTGCATACATTATAATAAAATGACAACATGGGTTTTTTAGATATTTCAGTTATTTCACTCCTGCCTGCAATATTTTATTTAAAACAACCATCCTTTTCTTACAATATAGGAGCACTATGTCAGAGTCTATGATTGTGAACGATGTGAAGTTTGGATCCGCAATGACTCGAGCACAATCTTTGGGATTGGTTACAATGTCACATCGACTTCTGTTTCGTACGCTTTCGCACATTATACCGAAAGCTGAGTTCAAAATGAGTTATAGACTTCTTTTTCAACTTTCGTTTTTACTTGTGAACGCTTACTGACAATGGTGTCAATAAACGTTTTCATGTAAGGCTTTTGATCAAATTGGAGGGATCTATGAATCTTTGTGACTTTGAAACCATTGGACACCATCCATTTCAATAGCACGTGATGAACAACGATATTATGTTTTGGGTTGAGGTCGGCAATTAGTTTTTGTTTTGAAGCTACCCAGTGCATGCTTTCATCCTCTATTAAAGATAAATTGTAGGGGCTCAGAGAGTCCCTACCCACCGGTCTATTTATGCACGGAAAAACAAAGTGTTTTTACCAAGTCAAGGATTTCCATGGGTATTTCACCGTCAATTTAAAAAAACCATCCCTGTGCCCCATTCTCCTCGACACTAGCAATGTCGGGGAAATTCGAAGCACACGGATTGTCAAGCCATTTATAATTTCCACACGGCAAACAGTAGTGAGACATTGCATATGGGTAAAGAGAATTCATATCCAAAAAAACTGCTTCATCGGTGTGCTGTCCGGTCGGTTCAGTTTTTATTATACGGTCCCCGTGAAAAACTACCCACCCCTCAATGATCTCTCTACAAACAGATGCTGATCCACATTGGCGATCAGACCTATTTCTTCTTTGCTGATTTTAAGTATCAAGTCCGTCACCAGATGAGGAGTGGAAAAATAATAACCTAAATCCAACCCAAATTCCTCATAGATTTTATACGTATTCTTGCAAACAATGTCCAGAAGAGTGAGTACGTCACTGGCCAAGTATAGTTTACAATAATCCCACCCATTTTTACATCCGCCCTTTGCCCAAACCCTCTTAGCAAATTCGTTGTCGCTAGAGGTGCACTCACTCTCAGTTAGAGAATTATAAAAACTTCAATGGGCGGTAATGACACCTCATCTAGCCTTGAGCCAGAGTTGTAATAATCATATGGATATATACCCTTACACGTTAATAAATCCTACATTTCATCATCGAGGAAGCACTGTTTGAGGAAGGAGAAGCTATCAAAATTGTCACTTTTCTGTACCTAAATCAATTGACTTAAAGATTTGGGGAAAAAGCTGAAAGAGTCTAAAAAACGGATTTTATTCAGGCAAGTGTTACCCTTGTCAACTGTTTCGCAAATGAATTCTAGCCGCAGTAGCTTCTCCGATGATTTGGGTATGATATTAAATGAAAAAGAACCAACTATCCATACGTCATCTACAACTCAACCTTTGGCAATGCGGGCCAACTCGTTAGAACAAACTTTAAGTCGTAATTGGAATTGTGAATAAAAACAGGTACGAAATATTGCTGTCTAACGTTTAAATTGCACGACTGATGTGCTACTCCTCTAAAGTTACTCCCCCCCTCCCCGATGTAATTTCTTGCCACAAATGATTATGGTCGATCACCTTCGTCCTCTCCCATTCCCAACACCATCATCAAATTCTTCCTTGCAAACCCAACACATTTTACGATTTTTAATAGCCAATCTATAAACAATCTATAATCAGGTAGAGGGTAGAGGTAAAAAACCTACATTTCCAAATTCAGACTGCACTTGTATGCCTGAAGCCCCTGTCAAAGCATGAAGGAGGGTGGCCTCACGATCTTGAGTAGACGGGGCTGATTCATCATGAGAAGCCATCCACTCTCTTTTCAATTTTCAACCAGGTTGCATAGAGGTTTGCGGAGAGCCGACACTGGCGTGAGAGGCTCCTGGCATTAAAAGTTGTGTGGTCATTGGCTGGTCCAGAGCATGTGTAATGGATCCAGCATATCTGATGATGGAAGGCCTTGCAGCTTGCATCGATATGGCATCGTTCCATCTTGCTCTCTTTTCAGGGGGAGAGTAATTGTAGGAATCCTCCTCCTTCAAAAAGGAAGAAAAATTTAGTATGGAAAAACGATCCCCCTTTTTTACAGAAGAAAAAATGAAGATATTTATGCACAGTTTCAACTAACTATGGCTAAATTTGTTAAAGGCGAGCTATTTTCTTGCGAGAACACTAAAAATCAGAAAAAAAATGTTCAATTTTCCTTTAGTACCCACGCAATTAGACTAAAAATTAAGATATTTATGCACAGTTTCAACTAACTACGGCTAAGTTTGTTAAAGGCGACCTATTTTCTTGCGAGAACACACAAAATCAGAAAAAAATGTTCAATGTTCCTTTAGTACCCACGCAATTAGACTAAAAATTAAGATATTTATGCACAGTTTCAACTAAGTACGGCTAAGTTTGTTAAAGGAGAGCTATTTTCTTGCAAAAACACAAAAAATCAGAAAAAATGCTCATTGTTCCTTTAGTACCTATGCAATTAGATCTAAAAATTAAGATATTTATGCATAGTTTCAACTAACTACGGCTAAGTTTGTTAAAGGCGAGATATTTTCTTGCGAGAACACAAACAAAATGTTCAATGTTCCTTTAGTACCCACGCAATTAGACTAAAAATTAAGATATTTATGCACAGTTTCAACTAACTACGGCTAAGTTTGTTAAAGGCGAGCTATTTTCTTGCGAAAACACAAAAAAATCAGAAAAAAATATTCCTTTAGTACCCTCGCAATTAGACTAAAAATTAGGATATTTATGCACGGTTTCAACTAACTACGGCCAAGTTTGTTCAAGGCAAGCTATTTTCTTGCGAAAACACAAAAATCAGAAAAAATGCTCATTATTCCTTTAGTACCCACACAATTAGACTAAAAATTAAGATATTTATGCACAGTTTCAACTAACTACGGCTAAGTTTGTTAAAGGCGAGCTATTTTCTTGCGAAAATACAAAAAAATCAGAAAAAAATATTGCTTTAGTTCCCTCGCAATTAGACTAAAAATTAGGATATTTATGCACGGTCTCAACTAACTACGGTCAAGTTTGTTAAAGGCGAGCTATTTTCTTGCGAAAACACAAAAATCTGAAAAAAAATGCTCATTGTTCCTTTAGTACCCACGCAATTAGACTAAAAATTAAGATATTTATGCACAGTTTCAACTAACTACGGCTAAGTTTGTTAAAGGCGAGCTAAAATCCAAATTAATACAAAACTTAAATTTCTGCCCAAGAAAATATTTTGAATACGATTTGGCTGTATATCAATTCTGAGTTTAGTCTACTATTTTTTAATTAGCAACTTCCTGAATGATATAACTCAATGAAAATCCATAGATATCCAAAATTAATACAAAACTTAAATTTCTTTCCGAGAAAATATTTTGAATACGATTTGGATGTATATCAATTCTGAGTTTCTGGCTAGAATTACGCAACGCCCGTCTTAATCATTCCCATTCCTAAATACCAAACCTTTGTTTTCATAATTTAGATAAAGCACGTGTGAAGTCTGGTTCCAAAAACGACCCTTTTCGTAACTATAAACACAGATACTTTTAGACCGGAAGGGAAAGTACACTCTATTTTTGATAATGGGAAATGACATTTTTTGAACGAAATAACTATTTCTAAAGAATTAAACTTGTAAACAGAGGAGAGAAGGGGGGTGAGATTTACATAATGGAAAAAAGTGCGTATTTTACGTTTTTTAGCGACTATAATCATCATATTGTAGAGTTTGTATTGTTGGGGGGGGGGGTCATGCCCCCTGAAATTTGAATTTACTGGAGAGATGACCATGTAAAATTATTCTATTTGAAAATAAAGTAAGAAATTTACTGAACTGTACTCACATTATAAATCAAAGTAGGCATAGCTTCAAAGTTAATAATATTTAATGTATTATCCATGATATGTAAAACATTATGAAAATTTAATCGTAATGTATGGCCATTATATACAAAATCTCAAGGACGAATGAAAATCACTCCTTTTTATTTGAACCCAATCACCAATCAAGTTATCGTATATGGAGAAACCTCCACTGTCTCTGATTGGCCCTAAAAAACGGATGTTGCCTTAAAAACCACTCTGGTTGTGTTATATAATCTCGACTATATTCTCAAAACTTGTTGGACCACTTTATATGTTGCCAGCTTTTTTTAAATGTGCACGTGAAGTTGAGCTGTATATCCTTGTGCAATTCCTTGTACAATTGATATAAATACCAAAAACCCTGTCTGATTGTCTTATACAACCTTGACTATAGTTTCAAAACGTGTTTGGTCACTTTATAGGTATAAAAGTATTGGTCACTTTTTACAATGTGCACGTGAAACTACGCTGCATATTCTTGTAGGGTTGAATGTAGGGTTCATATTCCCTATGGCCTTACTACTGTTGTACAAAATGGATATTTAAAATTTTTTAGTTGGATGTGCTTGGGGAAATGGTGGGCGTGAGAGGGGGGTTAGTTACCCTTCAATTACTTTCAAATATTAGAAAGAGCACTAGCCCTATCAATTTCCAATTGAACGAGCCCTTTTTGAACTTTCTACAACATCGCTTTCTATAAATGCCTTATATACTCCCAGGGCATAACTTACAACCCTTGTCCTGAGGACGGTGGGGGGGGGTATCCTTAAAGCCTCAATTTCTAGAACTTTCAACTAAGTTGAACAAAATGGCTATTTAAAAATTTTGATTGGGTGTGTTTGGGGAAATTGTGGACATAAGAGGGGGGTTTGTTGCCCTCCAATTACTTTTGACTATTCAAAAGAGCTCTAGCTCTCTCAATTTCCAATTTAATGAGCCCCTTTTGAAATCTTTACGAAAGTGCTATCTTTAAAAACCATATATGCCCCCAGGGCGTAACTTACAACCTTTGCCCTGGGGTCTCTGGGGGTTTTTCACCTAGGGTCACTGGGGGTTGGGCTTGGGTTGAATCACGCGATTTAAAACCATAATGTTTCTTAGAAAATGCCGGAAGTAAGTTATGTTTGGGTTGAGGGGGGAGGGTCATGTCATCTCATTGTGGGTTGAACTACAGCTTAAAAGTTAAGCTGTGGACATTAAAGAATTTTCCCATGGAAAAGATGGAAATTTAAGAGGTAGCAATTTTTAATATGGTTAAAAATGCATCTAATATCACTCCTCCCTCCCCTACCCTGCGGGTTTGCAGGCTAGAAGCCCCCCAGTTTTCTATAATAGATGTTTTTTTTGCGTATATGATAATATGGAATTTTTATCTTTGATTTTTGTCGTGTTTTTTCTGTTTTATTGCTTGTCGATTTGTTTTTATTCTCATTGTCTGTGTTTTTAAGATTTATTGTTTGGGACGAGTAAGAGACGCATTTCCTCTTTATTAATATCTTTAAAGCAAATACCCCCAGAGTGTATCAAATTTGGCTGTAAATACGCTGTTCTAGTGTACTGTCATTAAGTTACTGAAGACGGTTCATGGGTTTTGGGCAAAAAAAGCAGAAACGCCGAAAAAGAAAATGTCTTTTATATTTTCAGCAAAAAATGTTAAAATGGTATTATTTGATAGTGATGGATGCGCAATCATTTCGTAAAATGTGTACCACCATAATTTTGGCGTAAGCTGTCGTTACGTTACGAGTGGGGACTCCCCCATGGGTTCCTGTGGTAGGGTTACGGAAAATTGCGTCAAGCATTTCAGACATGTCTGTTTGAAACGGGGTAAGTTGTATGACGTCATTGGAGTCCAATGGGGAATGTCAAGGAGTTTTACCATGTGCGTTCCCTTTAATAGAACAAGTGACTGCACTGTGCATTTGTTAGGGGCTGGTAGCTCCAATGATCTAGAGGCGAGGGCGTTTCGCGTGGCGTAACATGCGCTTTAAACAGGGGTGTGGAATGCGACATCATAATTTACCTATTATTACTACTTTTCTGTTATACGCACCACATTCCAAGTAAACATATAATATAAAACTGAAATCCTTTAAATCTTGCCAGCCGTCACCTAGAAACAATCCTATCTTTAAAAACCTTTTAAAGTCAGGCTGGGGTCTCTGGGGTTTTGTCATCCTCAAATAAATAATTTCCAGAACTTTCAACTATTTTGAAAAAAATGGCTATCTCTAAACTTTGACTGAACGGGTTTCGGGAAATGGTGGGCGTGAGTGGGAGGTTAGTTGCTCTCCATTCACTTTTGACTATTAAAAAGGGAACTAGCACTTTAAATTTCCAATCAAATGAGCTCTTTTTGAAGTTTCTACGACAAAACTTTGTATAAAAAACCTTAAATGCCCTCAGGGCATAACTTTCAACCATGGCTCTTAGGGCTCTGAGGGTGTTATCGTCCTCAAAGACCTAATTTCAAGAACTTTCAACTACGTTGAACAAAATGGATATTTCAAAATTTTGATTGAATGTGTCTGGGGGAATGTTGGGCGTGAGAGGGAGGTTAGTTGTCCTTCAATAACTTTCTACTATTAAAAAGGGCACTAGGCCTATCATTTTCCAATTAAATGAGTCCTTTTTGAAATTTCTACAGTATCGCTTTCTATAAAAGCCTTATATACTCGCAGGGCATAACTTACAAACCTTGCCCTGAGGACTGTGGGGGGGGGTTGTTATCCTTAAAGCCATAATTTCGAAAACTTTCAACTACGTTTAACAAAATGGCTATTTAAAAATTTTTATTGGATGTGTTTGGGGGAAAGGTGGGCGTGAAAGGAGGGGATGGGGGGGGTTAGTTGCCCTCAAATCACTTTTGACTATTAAAAAGGGCACTAGCCCTTTGAACATCCAATCGAATGAGCTCTTTTTTAAGTTTCTATGACAAATCTTTCAATAGAAACCTTATATGCCCCCATCCAAGGGTATAACTTATAACCCTTGCCCTGAAGACTGCAAGGAGAGTGTCCTGCTCAAAGATAGAATTTCCAGAACTTTCAACTGCGTTGAACAAAATAGCTATAAGATTTTGATTGGATGTTTTTGGTGAAAAGGTAGGCGTGGAAGGGGTGTTAGTTGCCTTCCAATCACTTTCTATTACTAAAAAGGTCCCTAGCCATTTCCATTTCCAATCGAATGAGCCCTTTTTGAAGTATCTACGACAACGCTTTCTATAAAAACCTTATATGACCCCAGGGCATAACTTGCAATCCTTGCCCTGCGGGCTGTGGGGGGAGGTTGTCATCTTCAAAGACGTATTTCCCAGAACTTTCAATTATGTTGAACAAAATGACAATTTGGAAATTTTGACTGGATGTGTTTGGGGAAAAGGTGGGCGCGAGAGGGTGGTTGGTTACCCTCCAATTACTTTCGACTATTAAAAAGGGCACTAACCCTTTAAATTTCCAATCCAATGAGCCTTTTTTGAAGTTTCTACGACAACGCTTTCTATAAAACCTTATATGCCCCCAGGGCGTAACGTACAACCCTTTCCCTGAGGGCTTTGGAGGAGTGTCCTCCTCAAAACATAATTTCTATCTGGAAGTCAACTACGCTAAACAAAATGGCTATCTCAAAGTTTTGATTTGATGTCTTTGGGGAAATGGTGGGAGTGAAAGGGGTGTTTGTTGCCTTCCAATCACTTTAGACTATTAAAAAGGGCACAAGCCACTCCAATTTCCAATCAAAAGAGCCCTTTCTGATGTTTCTACGACAAATCCTTCAATACGAAGTGCCCTGGTCTAAGACCAAGAAAAAATAAATAATCAATTGTGCCGACATCGTTCTTTATTTAGGCAGTGCTATTGCGCTGCCTATGATTGCTAATTTTTGCTGTGCCTTCCCACTTCATGTTGCAAGGCACGTATTATTGAAAAGTATTGTGCAACCGACATTACTCAATCGTTGGACTTGCTTATTACTAATTAAACAAGACATGCCCTTGTGTCCCTAGGCTCAAACCATAATATAATCCGTGTATTTTTGTCTGAGATAAAGGTTTTCTGGCCTACATGTCTCTGTATTTGCTTTTTCTTTCTTTTTAGTGTAATTTACTGCGCCTGTTTTGTTTAAAAGTGGGTTATAGATAAATAATTTTAATTATTACCATAAATAAATAAATTGGGAAGTTAAATTCATTGATTTTGTACGGCTGAGGTTCAATATTTGTTTCAGTTGATTTTAAGACGTTTTTTTTTCTATCGTGTCTTATTTTCTGTAAATACTAACGAAGTTTGAATTTCTGATCAGCCAGTTTCTAGCAATTTCCTACGCCTTCTTTACAAGCTTGTTATCAAACTCGATAATAACTCAAGAGCACAATAAATCTTAGGATTAATACTCAGTAGCTTGGGACGAATCAAACAAACACTCAGGTTTCAAAATCATTTTTAAAATATGGAATTGGTTTCAAACGTGGTTAATCTTGAACAGATAAAGTTTATGCTTCGTAGAATACAAGGCACAGGAATGACACAAATCGTATTTGGAGGCCTGTTGATAATAACATCGGTAAAGTGAATTTTTACTTATACAAGAGATACGTTCACCCTAAATTAGTCAAAATGTTATCAGTAGCTTTTTATATAAAAAAATTTACACTTTGAGACTTTTTCTGCAGAAAATTTGTCAATTTTGAAAACTGTCAAGTTTGTCAAATATGTCACTTTGTCAAATTGCCAAATTTGTCAATTTTGTCAAAATTTAAATGAATCATTCACAATAATCCGGCTAGTTAAACGGCTTCTACGAATCGACCTTTACCGACAGTAATTCAAACTAAAAAAAAAAAAAAAAACAAAAAAAAAAAAAAAAAAACAGATAGCAATATATAACTCAAAAGAATCTTCTTTTACTGGAAGTACAAACATGTCAATTCTGATGTGTTTTAATTTAACAAACAAAAGATAAATTATTGATTTCTGGGGATTTTTTTTTCCAAATTATCGAGTTTTACTTTATTCCCATGCTTCAGTGAAAAAAAATGATGCGTACTTGCCTAACAAACACCCCGCCAACAGGGATGTAATCTTAGCGAAAATCCCATCACAAATTCGGCATGATATAGAATCCTACGCCAGCCATTTGAATTCCGAGTACAGATCTTTTACCTAGATGGTATATAACACATTATACAGAAAAAAATATTTAAATACGCGAGCAATTAACAGCCACCAGGAATCCAATAAGAATGACAGAATCGATAAATTTATATTAACAGACAACCCCTGCTAGTACCAAGAAAGAAACATTTTCCAAAAGTTTTTAAATGTTGTCACTTTTTAAACTTTAATAAACCCAAACTAATAAGACTCCAAGAGAAATATATATCAGTATATGACAGAGATATATGTATATATTTATATTAAATGTAATATTTAATATATAATATATGTATATTAAACTGTCAATCCAAATTCTTTTGTTTTTTTACGTAGATAATTTCGGAGACCACACTGCCTTTCAATGATGATAAAATAAAAGTTCAAAATAGGGATAAAATCCTTTTTAATCGACATTGTATAGAAAATTCACAAAAAATACCAGATATTTCAGTCACATATACAGTCACCGTCATCAGCAGTAAAACTGATGATGGTCACTTTATATGTGACCGAAATATCTGGTATTTTTTGTGAAATTTATTTTACACTGTCTTTTAAAAAGGATTTTATCCCTATTTTGAACTTTTATTTTATTGTCATGGAGAGGCAGTCTGGCCTCCGAAATTATCTACATCATATTTGGGGAGATATAGGGTTTTTCTTATAGAAAGCGTGGCCGTATAAACCTCAGAGGGGGCTCATTTGATTGGTAGTCAGAAGTTATACCGGCCTTTTTAACAGTCAAATGTGATTGGAGGTGAACCAGCCCCCCCCCGTACACCAATCGTTTCCCCAGACACATTCAATCATAATTTTTGAGATAGCTATTTAATTCAGTGTAGTTGAAAGGTCCAGAATCTTTGAGAATACCCCCCCCCCCCCATATAGCCCTCAGGGCAGGGTTGTAAGTTCAGATCCTACGTACTTGCAGAAGCTGATATGTGGGACGCACCAACCAGAGTTTCGAAATGAGATTATTACAACACCAAGATTCTATTTCTTCGGCTTTAAAGCAAGATTCTAAGTCTGAAGATTTTACTTCAGTCCTTTCAGAACTTATTTTTAATTTTCCAGGCCATTTTATTTTGTTCGAGAATGTCTCTTTGATTTCTATGGATCGGGGTTTAAAGCAAAATTTTTGTGAAACTCTTGAAATAATGAAAATCTTATTCAAGAATATTGCTTAGAATCAGGATACAGGTGAATATGGGCTGACCTCTACCTATGATAGTTTATTAAAATCTGACAGAGTAAAGTTCATTTCACCCAATGTAGTTGACCTTTGTCCAAATGTTATATCATTAAAGGCGAAACAACCGAATCCAAGAAGGTCAAAGAGGCTAGTTTCTGCCTTTGCTTTGAAAAGAATTTGAGATTTAAACAATATGTAGTATTATTTAATTTCGTATATAAACTTTTCTTTTAAATTGTTTTAGTTTAGTTTTACTACTAATGACGGTCACTGTATATGTGACTGAAATCTGGTATTTTTTTGTGAATTTTTTGTACACTGTCAATTAAAAAGGACTTTATCCCTATTTTGAACTTTGATTTTATCTTTTGTTTTTTATTTTGTTTTTTCACTGAGGTAACAATTATTTTTCTGGACTTTAGAAGGCAAGAAGGTTGTTACCCCTTCTCCAGGTATGTTTTGCTCCTTTTTAGTTTGACTTGATTATTTATTATAATTACTGTTCGTTTTCGGTTTCATTTATTGATTGATGCTGATTTTTGGTGGTTTTACGCATGGAAAATTATTTGACTATATTTCTCCCCACTTTTGGTTTAATGTAGTTCGTTACTTTTTTTTGAAAAACTTATCCTGTGGAAAAGTTTTATTTAAATTGAGTTCTGTTCATTTTTTATTGACTTAGTCTTTTTCACAAAAAAGAAAAGAATGTTTGAAATCATTTCTGTTTTTTCTCTGTAAGAATCTGTTGCTTGGCTTGCTATTTCTCTGTCAAATAAAATTTATCAACAATTTTTAATAGCCTACGTCCTTTTGAAAATCTTGACACACATAGTACAGTTTAATTTGGCTAAATACCTGCTTAAGTTGACCTGAAAAGTAAACTTTAATACCATTTCCAAACCATTATATCAATGCTCTTTGAAACTCTGAATACACCTACACAAATTGATCTGAATACACTAACACCTACACTATTAATTTAATGGTAAGAGCAAAAGTAGTAATAGTAGTAACCTTGAAAATTTCAACGTAATTCCCCCAGTCGCTCTGGGGGTATTGCTTAGACGTCTTATTGGCGAACAGCATGCACAGAGTGCCTTTTGATTTAGTTTCAAAGTAATACTTAGTTTTAAAGCATAATGTTAAAATTGGATAAATGTGGGGGGTTTGCATACCCAATGTCCCAAGAGAAATAGTTAGTGAACCTTTCAACTATGCTGAATCAAATGGGTATCTCAAAGTTGTAAAGCAACATTTAGTTTTAAAGCACCATTTAGTTTTAAAGCATAATGAGCCATAGGGGGTTGGCATACCCAATGTCCCAAGAAATATAGTTACTGAACCGTTCAACTATGCTGAATAAACTGGCTATCTCAAAGTTTTAAAGCAAAGCTCTAGTTTTAAAGCAACATTTACTTTTAAAGCTTAGTGAGAAAATTGTATAAATGTGGGGGGTTGACTCTATATAAAATAATCCAATTACACTACGGCTTGTACGGATATGTCCTTATAACCAATCGCATTGTCTTAGGACTAAAAAAAAACCTTTGGTTGGAAGTCGCCCCTGGACGTGTTTAATCGCTAGTCACTTCAGACTTCCTTACTCGGTGGTGGACCCGGGAGGGGGGGGGGGAATCACTCGAGGTATTAATGAACTGGTAATGTTGTCTGTACTCCAAAACTGGCTTCTCACATTTTAAATATTCAGAATCACTTTGAAAAGCAGATTTTTTTTATTTATGTTGACCCCCCATATGAAATTACTCTGATTTTTTTTTGGGTTTGCATCTTGCATTTTATTAGAAAAATTCGGAGTTGGATTGCGGATGGCGTTATTTTTTTTCTGGGATCATGGCATCACTTACAATTTTTTGACACATCTTAACACGTTAGAATCAAATCACTTCAGACTTACTCACTCGGTGGTAGACCCGGGGGGGGGGAATTTATGTTGACCCCCCATATGAAATTACTCTGATTTTTTTTTATGTTTGTATCTTGAATTTTATAAAAAAGATTCGGAGTTTGATTGCGGATGGCGTTATTTTTTTCTGGGATCATGGCATCACTTACAATTTTTTGACATTGTTGGATTACGGATGGCGTTATTTTTTTATGGGATCATGGCATCACTTAACAACTTTTTGACACATCTTAACATGTTAGAATCAAATCCCCATTTCACTTTAGAACTAGAAGATGATCAAAAACTTTCTTTTTCTAGACGTTTTAATCCTCACAGCTTCTCATCCTTGAGTTTTTGTTCTAGAGAAAGCCTAAGTATAACGAAAAGTATTTGCATTTTTCTTCCAATCCCCTTTCTTAACGCAAAATTTTTCTAGTACTTTTAAAAAAGCTTCTTAAACCTCTCGGCTGAAATATTTGCATATTGTTCTTCTTTTCTCACTGGCTGCAATTATCCTCGTTTTCTTTTCTTTGTTACAAAAGTTTTTTATTTTTGAATCTTATGACAAAGTCCTGAAAATTTTGGAACCAGGCAAGTTGTTAATTATCAGCAGTATTAAATTATTTAAAACCCCAAATAGTACTAGAGTGGAGTGGTGTCAACATAACAGGACTCATCCAAACAATGCTCATTGCCAAAATTGTTTGCTAGATAATCATTTACATACTATAATTTTCCTTTAACTTGTTGAGATCGCAAAATAAAGTAAAAAACTATAAAATTTCTTACTTAAAATACAGACTAATTTACAGACGCAGTCTTACATTTTTCTGACAGTGTTTTTTAGTTGTGCTGGAAAATCTATTTTTCGTTTAAACTTTTTAATATTAAAACTCAGAAATGTCAAATTTTGAATATATGATAGAGAAATTCCAATATTCCCTCAAGTTCGCAAAAGCTAAAAATCACTTTAAAAACTGCTATGAAAAATCAAAAATACAGAACTCTATTCTTCTTTTGTTTTTGTCTGTTTACAGCATATTTAATTCCACACTCGTCGTCCGTATGGGCCTACACAGTATAATTTTTCTACAAAATGTTTCTTATCTTCTGATTTGTCAACCACGTTTCTTAGATCGCATATTTCAACTGTTAGCTGAAAGTAATTATCATTATTGCTTACATTTGTTATTAGCTACTGGACATAGTTTTTGTTCCATGCGGTTCACTGTTCCATCTCGGATCTGAAATATGGTTTGGCCTGCTATTGATTTCAACAGGAGTTATCGGTGTTGTGCTGTCAAAGAGGAAAACGGTAGACAACTGCTTGTAAGTATTTTAAAATATACTCTTCCCAGGATATCATTGCAGGAGTTGCGACAACCTGATAAAAATGAGACCAGGCACGTGGGCCCATTTTCACGAGGAAGGTAGTTGAACTCATTTAGCTCTAATCTTCATGAAAACAACCATTGGAAATATAGGTTTTTCCATGCAGCCCTACTCTGATCACAATATCTCTGATCCCTACTCTAATTGCTGCTTAGACCAGGTTCTTCTTCCCAAAATAATCTAAAACCACGACGATACCAATCTCTTAGAAATAAGCTAAGGGTTTTTTTGTATTCATAGCAGGATAGTTACTAGAGCCTTTTGTCAAGTTCAACTGGAGAGTCTTTTATGGATACGGATGAGAGGAGGATGGAAGCAAACACATCCTTTTGTTTAACAAATTCAACACAAAATCAATGATTCACATGGATTGATAACCCCCATCCAACTCTCATACTTGTGAAGGTGGGAGGCGTTTACTACCCCCCGGCGATTAACCTTCGGAAAATATCCCCCGAAAACACCACTGCGGAAAATACCATCCGGAAATTACCCCCTGGAAAATACCCCTGCGTAAAATACCCCCCGCGGAAAATACTCCCTGGAAAATATCCCCCCTTCGAAATATATCCCCGGTAAATACCTTCCGGAAAATACCTCCCGGAAAATACCACCAGTGGAAAATAAGGTTTTCCAAATTTGAGAATTTTATTTGAGTTTTATCTTTAATTTCTGTAGGGGGAAGGCATTTTGGTACTTGTGTATTATGCGCTGTTCACTCAAGTTTACACTGTGCACAACTCAAGAATACACAGGTTTTTTTTCTTAGTTGTTTCGTTGCTTTAGAAATAAATTTATGCTATAGATTAGCATATTAGGGGGGGGGGAGGTAAAGTATAGCTAGTCTGTAGCCCAAATTTATTTCTAAAGTAACGAAGAAACTAGCAAAAAAACCGGTGTGTTCTCCGGGTTCAACACAGTTAAGGTTTATATGTAAGGGGTTGTCGTAAAAACTTCGAAGGTGGCTCATCTCCAATGTCGACACAAATCCTAAGGTTCCCAGGGAGCTTGCGTTGTAACTTATGTCCTGGGGGCGTATATGGTACTTATGAAAGCGATGCTCATATAAACTTCAGAGAGGGCACATGTGATTAGAAATTGAAATTTCTAGTTCACTTTTTAAGAGTCAAAAGAGAAACGACCGCAAGTAGCCCCCTCCCTTAGCCCTTTTTTCCTCAAATCCATCCAATACAAATTTTGAGATAGCCATGTTTTTAAAATAGTTCAAACATCAAATAACAAAAACTACGGGTTCGACACAATTAAAGTTTTTGTGTAAGGGGTTGTCGTATAAACTTAGAAGGTGGCTCATCTCTGGTGTCAGTAAAAATACCCAGGGCCCGTGGGGCTTACGTTGTAAGTTTTGTCCTTGGGGCGTATATGATACTTATGTAAGGGGTGCTCATATAAATTTCAGAGAGGGCTAATTTGACTAAAAATCGAAATTTTAATTCACTTTTTAAGAGTCAAAAGATATCCAAGCCCAAGTATCCCCCCCGCCTTAGCCCTTTTCCCCCAAATCCATCCGATACAAATTTTGAGACAATCATTTTTTTTTAAATAGTTCAAACATAAGATAATAAAAACTTCGGGGTCAACATAACCCCACAGAGCCCAGGGGTAAGTGTTTTAAGTTATGCCCGAGAGGCGTATGAGGTTTCTATGTAAGAGGTGGTCGAATAAACTTCGAAGGTGGATCATTTGATTGAAAATTGAAAGTTCTACTTACCTTTTTATGAATCAAAAGCTAAGAGAGGCATGGGCGTCCATAGCCTGAATTGTAGTGGGGGGGGGGGGCTACCTGGTCTAATTGACACTTCTGGGCACTTCCAGTACTGTATAATTGAAATCTCAAGACAAAATATCATAGGCAGCGCGATAGCGCTGCCTATGTATAGAGCGATGTGGGCCTAATATATTGTTTTATTTTTAGACAAGGGCCCTTCTTATATAAAGAAATGTCATAGGAACTTCAAAAGGAGCTTGAGGAGGGCAACCAGCTCCCCCTCCCCCACGTCAACTACTTCCCCAAACACATCCAATCAAAATTTTGGATAACCATTTTGTACAGCGTAGTTTAAAGGTCCGGAAATTATGACTTTGAGAATAACTCCCTCCCCCTCCACCCCCCCCCCCCAAAAAAAAAAAACAACCCTTAGAGCAAGGGTTGTAAATTATGCCCTGGGGGTATATAAAATAAAAGTTCAAAATAGGGATAAAATCCTTTTTAATAGACAGTTTATAATAAATTTCATAAAAAATACCAGATATTTCGGTCACATATACTGTCACCGTCATCAGTAGTAAAACTTATAACGGTCACTTTATATGTGACCGAAATATTTGGTATTTTTTGTGAAATTTATTTTACACTGTCTTTTAAAAAGGATTTTATCCCTATTTTGAACTTTTGTTTTATCGTCAAGGAGAGGCAGTGTGGCCTCCGATATTATCTACATCATATTGTGGGAGATATAAGGTTTTTTTTATAGAAAGGGTGGCCATATAAACCTCATAGGGGGCTCATTTGATTGGTAGTCAGAAGTTATACTGGCCTTTTTAACAGTCAAATGTGATTGGAGGTGAACCAGCCCCCCCCCCGTACACCAATCGTTTCCCCAGACACATTCAATCATAATTTTTGAGATAGCTATTTAATTCAGTGTAGTTGAAAGGTCCAGAATATTTGAGAATAAACCCCCTCCCCCATATAGCCCTCAAGGCAGGGTTGTAAGTTACGCCTTGGAGGCGTAAAGATTTTTATAGGAACAATGGTTTGTATAAACTTCAAAAAGGGCTCATTGGATTGGTAATCAGAAGTTATAGCGCTTTTTTTAAGAGTCCAAGTGATCAGAAGGCGAAAATCCCCCCCCCTCAAAACACACGTTGCATTTTCCGAAATGGATCTGATAGAAATTTTAAGATAACCATTTGTTGTCATAGAAACTTCAAAAAGGGCTCAGTCGTTTGGTAATTGAGATGGCTAGTGCCCTATTTAATAGTCAAGTGATTGGAGGGCAACCAATCTCCCCACACCCATCCTTTCCCCAAACACTTCCAGTCAAAATTTCGACCGAGTTATTTTGTAAAAGTCCAGAAATTATGTCTATGTGGATGAGAGCCCCCTCACAGTCCTCAGGGCAAGGGTTGTAAGGTATACCCCGTGGGCATTTAAGATTTTTATGGTATCAAATTCCGAAGGGCTCATTGGATTGGAAATCAGAAGTTGAAGAGCCATTTTGAAGAGTCAAATTTATCGGAGGGCAGCAATACCTCAACCCCACGTCATACTTTCCTTAAATGTATCCGATAGTAATTTTAAGATAGCAATTTGTTAAAAGAAAAGTCCAAAGATCTCATAACATGGCCTTTGGGGTTGGCACAACCCCCTAGAGTATGGGGGTAAGGGTTATAAATTATGCCCGGGGGAATGTAAGGTTCTTATGAAGAGGTGATCTTGTGAACTTTAGAGGAGGCTCATTTGACTCGAAATCCAAAGTTCTAGTCCCATTTTAAGATTCAAACCTAATGGAGTGAAAATAAACCCCTCCCCCCTGATATTTTCTTTTCCCAAGCACCTTCGATCGAAATTGTGATATAGCCATTTTCTAGCCAATAGTCCAAAGAGAATATAACAACGTCTTCAGGAAACAAATCTAGGAAATATATAACCGGACGTTGAACTAAATTAAAACAAACTATGAGCATGTTTACTTTCAAAAACGTGACAAAGCAATATCTCAAGAACAACATATATTATTGAGTTAGATCTTTAAGAGTAAGTCGTGGGGTATTTTGAACTAGCCAGAAGGCACTATGTATATATTTTTAGTACTACAACTACAGTTATTGTAACTAATGACAACAAGAGTATTAAGTTGAAACTTCTAGAAGTGTTTACGGGGCGTTTTAATTAAACGGAATAACTGTACACAAGTAGATACCTATCTAAAGGTCATGACCCTACACCATATTTGGGCATAGAGTCCCCACGATTCACCCCTGCTGCCATATACAATTTAGTCTAACGTTGATAGTACATAATTTATGGTTTTTGTCAGTGAGAATGATAAAACAGGATTTTTCTGACTTGAAAAACAGGATTTTTCTCACTTTTTTTGGATGTTTCTTGGACGGTTATGAGTGTTGGTCAATTTATTTGTTGTTTTTCATGGATGTCAACATCAATTTATGTCTGTTTTATGGTTTTTGTCAGTGAAAATGAAAAAACAGGATTTTTCTCACTTTGATGGATGTTTCTTGGACATTCCAAGGTCGATTTATTTGTTGTTGTTGTTTGGCCAAGTGCACGCTAGGGGAGAATGTTATGATCCAGGAATAGGAAACAGGATCACGTGTTTCCTTCTTAACCAATCAGCGAGTCGGTTACATCTCCTTCTAGACCAATCAGAGGCTCACTTACATATGGTTTTCCCCATTACATCGCAATTCGCCCTTGAGATTTCGTATATAACGGACATGCATTGTGATTAAATTATCAGAAAGTATTGTGACACAATGGATAGAACATCTGAAATTATTGATGAACTTGAAGCATTGGCAGCCTCAATTTACAATGTAAGTTCTGTTTTAGTACATTTTCATTTTTTACTTTCAAAATAAATGATTTTCCTTGGTCACCCTCCAGTATATTTAAGTAAATCCCCTCCCCCCCCCCCCCCAAATAAAAAACTCCACCATGCTATCTTTATACTCGCTAGAAAACATAAAATATATTTTTTTTACCACATAACCCCCCCCCCCCTCACTTTTTTACAACGATAATTCTCGCAATAGAAATAATTCTCTTTCTCGAAAAAGGTGACTTTTTCACCCGTCTGCATTTTCAATGTACCTTTCTGTATCCTAGCAAAAGTGACAACTGACATCCGTCGCTCTGTTGTTATTAAGCCGCTCTGTTTTGACATAAAACTCCGCGCAAGCTTATAAATAATTTTGGCATCCCTTTTCCTGTGTGTTTACGATAGCTGCCTAACCAAAGAGATTGTTTTTCTCCATCAAATTAAAAACAGTTTCACGCAGAAAGATATTACTGTTAATTAAGCTAGGCCTATGTAACTTGTATTTGGAGGAGTGAAACGAGTTATTTCCCAAAAATAATTGTTAACAATATTTTTTTAGGACATAGCTGAAAAGGGGGTGTGCACCGTGGCGGCCGGGAAGCACAGCGGGAAGCGCCGTCCCTTTTCCTGTGTGTTTAAGATAGCGGCCTAACCAAAGAGATTGTTTTTCTCCGTCAAATTAAAAACAGTTTCACGCAGAAAGATATTACTGTTAATTAAGCTAGGCCTAAGCAAATTGTATTTGGAGGATTGAAACGAGATATTTCCCCAAAATAATTTTTAACAATATTTTTTAGGACATTGCTGAAAGGGGGGGGGGGGGTGCTAGGCTAACAATCTTTTTCTATTTTAAAAGCATATAGACGGGAATCATTTAAAAAAATTTCTCAGCAAGGTAAAAAATAGGGTTATTTCTCGCAAATTTTACCTTTTGCTTTGCTTTTGGCTTAGGGGGAGGGGACTTCTTTGAGACAAAAATGCCTGACAATAAATTCTGTTTTTTTTTCTGTAAAAAGGGGAATCGTTTTTTTTATTCTAAATATTTTCTTATTTTTTAAGGATGATTCCGACAAATGCCCGCCGCCTCCCACAAAAAGAGCTAGGGTCCAAGATAAAACCCCTACGAAGACGACAGTAACCCAATATGGCCGTTGGCTGAGACCCTCCAGCTCCGCGCTGCCTGCCCAAGTTTCATCTGCGCAGGCAACAATACAGCCAGGCTGAAAACCAAAAAGAGAGTGGATGACGGCTTTCAATGCCGAAAAACCGCCTATAAAAGATTGTGAGCTTGCCCTCCAACATGCGTTGCCTGAGTTTTCAAGACCTGTCCCGTCTACTCAAGGTCAGGAGGTAGAGCATGCTTCGCCTGGGCCTTCGGAAACTCAAATACAACCAGAATTTGCAAATGTGAGCATTTTTCTTACCTATCTTATAGAAATATCTAAAAACAAAACTATTTTTCAACCTAATATAAACTTGTCTCAGAGATATTAAAATATTAACCCCCCCGCCCCCCAACCATTGTTTTAAATTTTTCTGCTCCCCCCTCCCTGAGAGATATCTAAATATAATGTAATTTTTTTTGTTTTTGCTTTGTCAAACAACTCCTTTTTTTCTTTCCTATTTTCTCTGTTCCCCCCCACTATAGGTCATAAACTGTTGCTATCTCCCATAATAATATTTTTAGCTAATTTCTAGTCGCAATGTTAGAGAACCTTTTTAACTCAAAATGCTGTTTTTTTCACAATTGAATAGTATAGTTTTAAGGATTGTCTTCCAACAATCAATTCATTTCATCGCGCAGTAAAAGTATGTCGCAGAGATATTAAAGGACATTGTTCCCCCTTTTCTAGATCAGGTCAATCGTATCGTATACATTCAGTCTGCTAAATTCTCGTAGTGAAGCCGAAAAGGTCTAGCTATATTCCGACTGCATATTTCCTCATAGAAAATGTAATTTACGTTATAAACTGATTTTTATTTAAACACAATTTTATATGAGGAGGCTAAAAAGTAAAGACCGCGTGTTTTTTTTTCAAAGCTGATTAGTTTCTACCTTTTCTTCCATCTTTTCGCTTTTCGCTTGTTTTTTCAACACTGTAAAATTATGTCATAGATTTTAAAAGATGTTTTTCCCCCACTCAATTTGAGTTGGACAGAGATTATAGCATTGCAATCTCATACCAGCATAGGCGTAATTCTAATTTGCGTTATATTGTCTAGATCAACTTTCTTTTTTTTCCGCTTAAAGCTCTTGCTCGGCAGCGTCGCCAGCATAGAGGGAACCAGTCGTCAGCGCTGTCAGTCTTTTCCAGAGTGGTCGGTTCAGGGCGAGGGTTGTCACTTCAGCCGGGTTGATGTTTCTGGAGGCGAGCCGATCACGGATGACGTCCGCCCATCTGGTGCGCGGTCTTCCCCTAGGACGCCTCCAGCTGTTTGCAGCTGGGTCGAAATCGAAGATGAGCCGGGCGGGTGTTTGGGCAGGCAGAGGGAGCAGATAACCATACCAACGCAGCGAGCGAGACTCAAGCTGCTCGGACAGGGGTGGGAGTTTGAAGGACCTGAGGATTTCCGAATTTCGTACCCTGTCGGGCCATCTGGAGCGTTCGATTTTTCGGAGGTATTTCGTCTGGATGGCATCTACCTTCAGCGTCTTTGTCTGAGTCAGCGACGAAGTCTCAGCAGAATAGAGCATAACGCTGGCAACCGAAGCAGAATATATTCGTGCTTTGGTGAGACGGCTGATCTGGGGTTTATGGAAGACTGTTTTTAGAAGGCGACTGAAGACAGAGTTTGCTTTTGCCGCTCTTGCTGATATTTCGGCATCTAGGCTTCCATTTGAGCAGACAATTGAACCAAGGTAGGTAAACTGCTTGACTACCTCTACAGTCTGGCCACAAATTTCCACAGATGACAGGGGGTTGGACGGCGTTTTCTCAACGGGCATTATCTTGGTCTTCGATCAATTTATTTTCAGACCGAATTTCTCAGCGGCAGAGGCCAGTGTTTCCAGTGTAGTTTTGAGGTCACTAATGTTTTCGCATATTAGCGCCACGTCATCGGCAAAGTCGATGTCTGAAAGAACTCTTCCAGCAAAGCCTATGCCAAACGGCTGCACCTTCTGTGTTTTATTCAGGATGTGGTCTATTACACAGTTAAAGAGCTCAGGTGCAGCGGCACATCCTTGCCGGACACCATTTTTAATTTTATCACCGCACTTTCAGTGCTATTATACAGCTCTTTGAGGAGACGGACGATTTTCGTGGGTACGCCAGCAGACTGGAGGATTAGCCATAGTGACTGCCTATCAACAGTGTCGAAGGCAGATCGAAAATCGACAAAGGCAATGTACGCCTTCCTCTTATATTCAAGAGTTTTCTCTAGTAGCTGTCTAATCGTATGGATTTGCTCGGTGGTGGACCTGCCTGGCATGAAGCCAGCTTGCTGGGGGCGACGCAGGGCATGAAGGTATCTTGTTGCCCGTTTGAGAAGCAGCATAGCGAAGAGCTTTCCAGGAACTGAGAGTAAAGTTATGCCACGATAATTGATACATTCTGCTTTGCTCCCCTTCCTCTTGTAGATTGGAACAAGTAGGCCCTTCTTCCAGTCTGAGGGGATTTTTTCAGAGTGCCAAACAAGGTTAAACAGCATTTGTAGCCAGAGGATCATGGCTGGACCCCCATTTTTAAGGAATTCCGATGTTAGGCCACATATTCCTGGCGCTTTGTTATTCTTTAGCTTGCGGGTGGCAGCTTTTATCTCCTCCGCTGTAAATTCAGGACCATCAGGAGCAGGTATGGTATTAGCCGCAGCAGCTGCTAGCTCATGCTCCGTCTGGTCTGGTGGATCTGAGTTGAGCAGTTTCTCAAAGTGGTCCTCCCACTGGCGGAGGCATTGTGATTGGTCGTAGATATTCTCACCGCTAGCGCTTCGAAGGTATGGCGTAGTTTGAGTGTGCTGACCTGACAGCTCACGAAGAATCTTGTAGGTGGCTCCACTGTCCTTTTTCTTGGCGGCCTCTTGCAGTTCAGATGCCTTGCTGTCAATAAAAGCCTTGCGGTCTTTATGCAGCATGGAATTGCGCTCTTTGTTTAGCAGTCTGTATGTAGCCATGTCCCCTCCAAGACGTGCTTCTCGCCAGAGCTCTATGATGGCAAGGGAGTGATTACTGATCCAGTCCTTTTTCTTCCGTTGCCTCATTCCAACAACGTCAGTTGCTACCGCAAGAGTATTCTCTTTGAAGGACTTCCATGCAACTTCACTATCATCGCATTGGCCAAGGACCTCAAATCTGTTGGATATCTCCACATGGTACCGCTCAGCCAGAGCGGGGTCCTGTTGGATGTGACCGGCATCAATTTTCCGAGAAGACTGGCTGTTCTTCATAGCTTTGAGGCGGAGCTTAATTTTGGCTGCTACGAGCCGGTGGTCGGTGTTCCCGAGCTTGGCTCCACGGTAGGTGCGGCAATTCTGGACAGACAACAGCCATCGTCAACGTACGATGATGTAGTCGAGCATCTTCTTTGTTGATCCATCATTGCTATACCAGGTGTACTTGGCTATATTTGGTCTCTGGAACCATGTGTTCGCAATCGTTAGATTGTGGGCCAGACAACAATTCAGCAGCCTCTCTCCATTATCGTTTAGTCAATCCACTGTAACAGGTCCAACAGCGAGATCCCACAGGCCTGATTTGTTTGAAACACTTGCATTCAAGTCTCCTAGGAGGAGGAGGTAGTCATGGGGAGGTACAGAAGATAGTTCAGAGCTACGCAGGTTATAGAAATCGTCTTTGTCTTCTTCATCAGCGTCATTTCTGGTCGCATAGCAAGTAATGACAGTTATTTTGCCGTGCTTCCTATCCAGTCTTACGGTCAGGAGTCTAGGCGATACTGGTTTGAATGACAGGAGGGCCCTACGTGCAGCACTGTTCAGTACTAGGCCAACGCCTCCTCTTCTTTGGCTACCTCCAGACCACAGTAATGTGCGTCCTTCACCTATGTCCTCTTCACCATGTCCAGGGACGTGTGTTTCGGTGACTCCAGCTATTGTGACTTTATATTTTTTTAGTTCTTTTGCTAAAAGATGCTTCGAACCAGTTTGGTTCAGCGTCAGGACGTTCCAGGTGGCCACATTGGTGCCACCTTGGTCAACGATGTCAGAGGGGATTTTCCTTGGGCGGTCCGAGGTCGATACGGGGTTTGAGATGATATATCCAAGGCTGAATTTCTGGTTCTATTCGTAGCAATAGGAGTTTCAGGAGGAGGGCTGCCAACCCAACCGTCCCTAGATGCATTTGGTTCTCTGGTGGCTAGCCAGGTATCCAGAGGCATGTGGAGGTCGTTCTTCATGCGCCAATTTGCAGGGAACTAACTCCGGACGAGCATCATTACCTCCAACTTTCGCTGCCTTACAACTTGCCAAGATTTTGAACGAGAGACATTCAATAAGAGTTAATGGTTCTCGAATTTAATTTTATTTTCCCAGAGAATACGCTTGGAAATAAGCTCGGGAACACCGACCACCGGCTGGTAACATCCAAAATTAAGCTCCACCTCAAAGCTATGAAGAACAGCCAGTCTTCTCGGAAAATTGATGCCGGTCACATCCAACAGGACCCCGCTCTGGCTGAGTGGTACCATGTGGAGATACCCAACAGATTTGAGGTCCTTGGCCAATGCAATGATAGTGAAGTTGCATGGAAGTCCTTCAAAGAGAACACTCTTGCGGCAGCAACTGATGTTGTTGGAATGAGGCAACGGAAGAAAAAGGACTGGATCAGTAATCACTCCCTTGCCATCATAGAGCTCAGGCAAGAAGCACGTCTTGGCGGGGACATGACTACATACAGACTGCTAAACAAAGAGTGCAATTCCATGCTGCATAAAGACCGCAAGGCTTTTATTGACAGCAAGGCATCCGAACTGCAAGAGGCCACCAAGAAAAAGGACAGTGGAGCCACCTTCAAGATCCTTCGTGCGCTGTCAGGTCAGCACACTCAAACTACGTCATACCTTCGAAGCGCTAGCGGTGAGAATATCTACGACCAATCACATTGCCTCCGCCAGTGGGAGGACCACTTTGAGAAACTGCTCAACTCAGATCCACCAGACCAGACGGACCATGAGCTAGCAGGTGCTGCTGCTAATACCATACCTGCTCCTGATGGTCCTGAATTTACAGCGGAGGAGATAAAAGCTGCCACCCGCAAGCTAAAGAATAACAAAGCGCCAGGAATATGTGGCCTAACATCGGAATTCCTTAAAAATGGGGGTCCAGCCATGATCCTCTGGCTACAAATGCTGTTTAACCTTGTTTGGCACTCTGAAAAAATCCCCTCAGACTGGAAGAAGGGCCTACTTGTGCCAATCTACAAGAGGAAGGGGAGCAAAGCAGAATGTATCAATTATCGTGGCATAACTTTACTCTCAGTTCCTGGAAAGCTCTTCGCTATGCTGCTTCTCAAACGGGCAACAAGATACCTTCATGCCCTGCGTCGCCCCCAGCAAGCTGGCTTCATGCCAGGCAGGTCCACCACCGAGCAAATCCATACGATTAGACAGCTAGTAGAGAAAACTCTTGAATATAAGAGGAAGGCGTACATTGCCTTTGTCGATTTTCGATCTGCCTTCGACAATGTTGATAGGCAGTCACTATGGCTAATCCTCCAGTCTGCTGGCGTACCCACGAAAATCGTCCGTCTCCTCAAAGAGCTGTATAATAACACTGAAAGTGTGGTGATCGTAAATGGACGGCCTTCTGGATATTTCAAAATTAAAAATGGTGTCCGGCAAGGATGTGCCGCTGTACCTGAGCTCTTTAACTGTGTAATAGACCACATCCTGAATAAAACACAGAAGGTGCAGCCGTTTGGCATAGGCTTTGCTGGAAGAGTTCTTTCAGACGTCGACTTTGCCGATGACGTGGCGCTAATATGCGAAAACATTAGTGACCTCAAAACTACACTGGATACACTGGCCTCTGCCGCTGAGAAATTCGGTCTGAAAATAAATTGGTCGAAGACCAAGATAATGCCCGTTGAGAAAACGCCGTCCAACCCCCTGTCATCTGTGGAAATTTGTGGCCAGACTGTAGAGGTAGTCAAGCAGTTTACCTACCTTGGTTCAATTGTCTACTCAAATGGAAGCCTAGATGCCGAAATATCAGCAAGAGCGGCAAAAGCAAACTCTGTCTTCGGTCGCCTTCTAAAAACAGTCTTCCATAAACCCCAGATCAGCCGTCTCACAAAAGCACGAATATATTCTGCTTCGGTTGCCGGCGTTATGCTCTATTCTGCTGAGACTTGGTCGCTGACTCAGATACAGACGCTGAAGGTAGATGCCATCCAGACGAAACACCTCCGAAAAATCGAACGCTCCCGATGGCCCGACAGGGTACGAAATTCGGAAATCCTCAGGTCCTTCAAACTCCCACCCCTGTCCGAGCAGCTTGAGTCTCGCTCGCTGCGTTGGTATGGTTATCTGCTCCGTCTGCCTGCCCAAACACCCGCCCGGCTCATCTTCGATTTCGACCCAGCTGCAAACAGCTGGAGGCGTCCTAGGGGAAGACCAAGCACCAGATGAGCGGACGTCATCCGTGATTGGCTCGCCTCCAGAAACATCAACCCGGCTGAAGTGACAACCCTCGCCCTGAACCGACCACTCTGGAGAAGACTGACGGCGCTGACGACTGGTTCCCTCTACGCTGGCGACGCTGCTGAGCAAGAGCTTTAAGCGGAAAAAAAAAGAAAGTTGATCTAGACAATATAACGCAAATTAGAATTACGCCTATGCTGGTATGAGATTGCAATGCTATAATCTCTGTCCAACTCAAATTGAGTGGGGGAAAAACATCTTTTAAAATCTATGACATAATTTTACAGTGTTGAAAAAAAAGCGAAAAGCGAAAAGATGGAAGAAAAGGTAGAAACTAATAAGCTTTGAAAAAAAAACCGCGCGGTCTTTACTTGTTAGCCTCCTCATAGAAAATTGTGTTTAAATAAAAAGCAGTTTATAACGTAAATTACATTTTCTATGAGGAAATATGCAGTCGGAATATAGCTAGACCTTTTCGGCTTCACTACGAGAATTTAGCAGACTGAATGTATACGATACGATTCACCTGATCTAGAAAAGGGGGAACAATGTCCTTTAATATCTCTGCGACATACTTTTACTGCGCGATGAAATGAATTGATTTTTGGAAGACAATCCTTAAAACTATACTATTCAATTGTGAAAAAAACAGCATTTTGAGATAAAAAGGTTCTCTAACATTGCGACTAGAAATTAGCTAAAAATATTATTATGGGAGATAGCAACAGTTTATGACCTATAGTGGGGGGGAACAGAGAAAATAGGAAAGAAAAAAAAGGAGTTGTTTGACAAAGCAAAAACAAAAAAAATTACATTATATTTAGATATCTCTCAGGGAGGGGGGAGCAGAAAAATTTAAAACAATGGTTGGGGGGCGGGGGGTTAATATTTTAATATCTCTGAGACAAGTTTATATTAGGTTGAAAAATAGTTTTGTTTTTTAGATATTTCTATAAGATAGGTAAGAAAAAATGCTCACATTTGAAAATTCTGGTTGTATTTGAGTTTCCGAAGGCCCAGGCGAAGCATGCTCTACCTCCTGACCTTGAGTAGACGGGACAGGTCTTGAAAACTCAGGCAACGCATGTTGGAGGGCAAGCTCACACTCATGTTTAGGCGGTTCTTCGGCATTGAAAGCGGTCATCCACTCTCTTTTTGGTTTTCGGCCTGGCTGTATTGTTGCCTGCGCAGATGAAACTTGGGCAGGCAGCGCGGAGCTGGAGGGTCTCAGCCAACGGTCATATTGGGTTACTGTCGTCTTCGTAGGGGTTTTATCTTGGACCCTAGCTCTCTTAGTGGGAGGCGGTGGGCATTTGTCAGAATCCTCCTTAAAAAAGAAAAAAAACATTTAGAATAAAAAAAACGATTCCCCTTTTTACAGAAGAAAAACAGAATTTATTATCAGGCATTTTTGTCTCAAAGAAGTCTCCTCGCCCTAAGCCAAAAGCAAAGCAAAAGGTAAAATTTGCGAGAAATAACCCTATTTTTTACCTTGCTGAGAAATTTTTTTAAATGTTTCCCGTCTATATGGTTTTAAAATAGAAAAAGATTGTTAGCCTAGCACCCCCCCCCCCTTTCAGCAATGTCCTAAAAAATATTGTTAACAATTATTTTTGGGAAATATCTCGTTTCACTCCTCCAAATACAAGTTGCTTAGGCCTAGCTTAATTAACAGTAATATCTTTCTGCGTGAAACTGTTTTTAATTTGACGGAAAAAAAAAATCTCTTTGGTTAGGCCGCTATCTTAAACACACAGGAAAAGGGACGGCGCTTCCCGCTGTGCTTTCCGGCCGCCACGGTGCACACCCCCTTTTCAGCAATGTCCTAAAAAAATATTGTTAACAATTATTTTTGGGAAATAACTCGTTTCACTCCTCCAAATACAAGTTACATAGGCCTAGCTTAATTAACAGTAATATCTTTCTGCGTGAAACTGTTTTTAATTTGATGGAGAAAAACAATCTCTTTGGTTAGGCAGCTATCGTAAACACACAGGAAAAGGGATGCCAAAATTATTTATAAGCTTGCGCGGAGTTTTATGTCAAAACAGAGCGGCTTAATGACAACAGAGCGACGGATGTCAGTTGTCACTTTTGCTAGGATACAGAAAGGTACATTGAAAATGTAGACGGGTGAAAAAGTCACCTTCTTCGAGAAAGAGAATTATTTCTATTGCGAGAATTATCGTTGTAAGAAAGTGAGGGGGGGGGGTTTATGTGGTAAAAAGAATATATTTTATGTTTTCTAGTGAGTATAAAGATAGCATGGTGGAGTTATTTATTTGTGGGGGAGGGGATTTACTTAAATATACTGGAGGGTGACCAAGGAAAATCATTTATTTTGAAAGTAAAAAATGAAAATGTACTAAAACAGAACTTACATTGTAAATTGAGGCTGCCAATGTTTCAAGATCATCAATAATTTCAGATGTTTTATCCATTGTGTCACAATACTTTCTGATAATTTAATTATAATGCATGTCCGTTATATACGAAATCTCAAGGGCGAATTGCGATGTAATGGGGAAAACCATATGTAAACGAGCCTCTGATTGGTCTAGAAGGAGATTTAACCGACTCGCTGATTGGTTAAGAAGGAAACACGTGATCCTGTTTCCTATTCCTGGATCATAACATTCTCCCCTAGCGTGCACTTGGCCAAACAACAACAACAAATACTGTTGTCTATTCCTGGATCTTAACATTCGCCCCTAGCGTGCACTTGGCCAAACAACAACAACAAATAAATCGACCTTGGAATGTCCAAGAAACATCCATCAAAGTGAGAAAAATCCTGTTTTTTCATTCTCACTGACAAAAACCATAAAAACAGACATAAATTGATGTTGAAATCCATGAAAAACAACATATAAATTGACCAACACTCATAACCGTCCAAGAAACATCCAAAAAAAGTGAGAAAAATCCTGTTTTTCAAGTCAGAAAAATCCTGTTTTATCATTCTCACTGACAAAAACCATAAATTATGTACTATCTACGTTAGACTAAATTGTATATGGCAGCAGGGGTGAATCGTGGGAACTCTATGCCCAAATATGGTGTAGGGTCATGACCTTTAGATAGGTATCTACTTGTATACAGTTATTCCGTTTAATTAGAACGCCCCGTAAACACTTCTAGAAGTTTCAACTTAATACTCTTGTTGTCATTAGTTACAATAACTGTAGTTGTAGCACTAAAATATATACATAGTGCCTTCTGGCTAGTTCAAAATACCCCACGACTTACTCTTAAAGATCTAACTTAATAATATATGTTGTTCTTGAGATATTGCTTTGTCACGTTTTTGAAAGTAAACATGCTCATAGTTTGTTTTAATTTAGTTCAACGTCCGGTTATATATTTCTTAGATTTGTTTCCTGAAGACGTTGTTATATTCTCTTTGGACTATTGGCTAGAAAATGGCTATATCACAATTTCGATCGAAGGTGCTTGGGAAAAGAAAATATCAGGGGGGAGGGGTTTATTTTCACTCCATTAGGTTTGAATCTTAAAATGGGACTAGAACTTTGGATTTCCAGTCAAAGGAGCCTCCTCTAAAGTTCACAAGATCACCTCTTCATAAGAACCTTACATTGCCCCGGGCATAATTTATAACCCTTACCCCCATACTCTAGGGGGTTGTGCCAACCTCAAAGGCCATGTTATGAGATCTTTGGACTTTTCTTTTAACAAATTGCTATCTTAAAATTACTATCGGATACATTTAAGGAAAGTATGACGTGGGGTTGAGGTATTGCTGCCCTCCGATAAATTTGACTCTTCAAAATGGCTCTTCAACTTCTGATTTTCAATCCAATGAGCCCTTCGGAATTTGATACCATAAAAACCTTAAATACCCACGGGGTATACCTTACAACCCTTGCCCTGAGGACTGTGAGGGGGCTCTCATCCACATAGACATAATTTCTGGACTTTTACAAAATAACTCGGTCGAAATTTTGACTGGAAGTGTTTGGGGAAATGATGGGTGTGGGGAGATTGGTTGCCCTCCAATCACTTGACTATTAAATAGGGCACTAGCCCTCTCAATTACCAAACGACTGAGCCCTTTTTGAAGTTTCTATGACAACAAATGGTTATCTTAAAATTTCTATCAGATCCATTTCGGAAAATTCAACGTGTGTTTTGAGGGGGGGGGATTTTCGCCTTCTGATCACTTGGACTCTTAAAAAAAGCGCTATAACTTCTGATTACCAATCCAATGAGCCCTTTTTGAAGTTTATACAAACCATTGTTCCTATAAAAATCTTATACGCCTCCAAGGCGTAACTTACAACCCTGCCCTGAGGGCTATATGGGGGAGGGGGTTTATTCTCAAACATTCTGGACCTTTCAACTACACTGAATTAAATAGCTATCTCAAAAATTATGATTGAATGTGTCTGGGGAAACGATTGGTGTACGGGGGGGGGGGGGGCTGGTTCGCTAATAACAAATGTAAGCAATAATGATAATTGCTTTCAGCTAACAGTTGAAATATGCGATCTAAGAAACGTGGTTGACAAATCAGAAGATAAGAAACATTTTGTAGAAAAATTATACTGTGTAGGCCCATACGGACGACGAGTGTGGAATTAAATATGCTGTAAACAGACAAAAACAAAAGAAGAATAGAGTTCTGTATTTTTGATTTTTCATAGCAGTTTTTAAAGTGATTTTTAGCTTTTGCGAACTTGAGGGAATATGGGAATTTCTCTATCATATATTCAAAATTTGACATTTCTGAGTTTTAATATTAAAAAGTTTAAACGAAAAATAGATTTTCCAGCACAACTAAAAAACACTGTCAGAAAAATGTAAGACTGCGTCTGTAAATTAGTCTGTATTTTAAGTAAGGGTTTTAAATTATGCCCTGGGGGTATATAAAATAAAAGTTCAAAATAGGGATAAAATCCTTTTTAATAGACAGTTTATAATAAATTTCATAAAAAATACCAGATATTTCGGTCACATATACTGTCACCGTCATCAGTAGTAAAACTGATAACGGTCACTTTATATGTGACCGAAATATTTGGTATTTTTTGTGAAATTTATTTTACACTGTCTTTTAAAAAGGATTTTATCCCTATTTTGAACTTTTATTTTATCGTCATGGAGAGGCAGTGTGGCCACCGATATTATCTACATCATATTGTGGGAGATATAAGGTTTTTCTTATAGAAAGGGTGGCCATATAAACCTCATAGGGGGCTCATTTGATTAGTAGTCAGAATTTATACTGGCCTTTTTAACAGTCAAATGTGATTGGAGGTGAACCAGCCCCCCCCCCCCCGTACACCAATCGTTTCCCCAGACACATTCAATCATAATTTTTGAGATAGCTATTTAATTCAGTGTAGTTGAAAGGTCCAGAATGTTTGAGAAAAAAACCCCCTCCCCCATATAGCCCTCAGGGCAGGGTTGTAAGTTACGCCTTGGAGGCGTATAAGATTTTTATAGGAACAATGGTTTGTATAAACTTCAAAAAGGGCTCATTGGATTGGTAATCAGAAGTTATAGCGCTTTTTTAAGAGTCCAAGTGATCAGAAGGCGAAAATCCCCCCCCCCCTCAAAACACACGTTGCATTTTCCGAAATGGATCTGATAGAAATTTTAAGATAACCATTTGTTGTCATAGAAACTTCAAAAAGGGCTCAGTCGTTTGGTAATTGAGATGGCTAGTGCCCTATTTAATAGTCAAGTGATTGGAGGGCAACCAATCTCCCCACACCCATCATTTCCCCAAACACTTCCAGTCAAAATTTCGACCGAGTTATTTTGTAAAAGTCCAGAAATTATGTCTATGTGGATGAGAGCCCCCTCACAGTCCTCAGGGCAAGGGTTGTAAGGTATACCCCGTGGGCATTTAAGATTTTTATGGTATCAAATTCCGAAGGGCTCATTGGATTGGAAATCAGAAGTTGAAGAGCCATTTTGAAGAGTCAAATTTATCGGAGGGCAGCAATACCTCAACCCCACGTCATACTTTCCTTAAATGTATCCGATAGTAATTTTAAGATAGCAATTTGTTAAAAGAAAAGTCCAAAGATCTCATAACATGGCCTTTGAGGTTGGCACAACCCCCTAGAGTATGGGGGTAAGGGTTATAAATTATGCCCGGGGGAATGTAAGGTTCTTATGAAGAGGTGATCTTGTGAACTTTAGAGGAGGCTCATTTGACTCGAAATCCAAAGTTCTAGTCCCATTTTAAGATTCAAACCTAATGGAGTGAAAATAAACCCCTCCCCCTGATATTTTCTTTTCCCAAGCACCTTCGATCGAAATTGTGATATAGCCATTTTCTAGCCAATAGTCCAAAGAGAATATAACAACGTCTTCAGGAAACAAATCTAAGAAATATATAACCGGACGTTGAACTAAATTAAAACAAACTATGAGCATGTTTACTTTCAAAAACGTGACAAAGCAATATCTCAAGAACAACATATATTATTAAGTTAGATCTTTAAGAGTAAGTCGTGGGGTATTTTGAACTAGCCAGAAGGCACTATGTATATATTTTTAGTACTACAACTACAATTATTGTAACTAATGACAACAAGAGTATTAAGTTGAAACTTCTAGAAGTGTTTACGGGGCGTTCTAATTAAACGGAATAACTGTATACAAGTAGATACCTATCTAAAGGTCATGACCCTACACCATATTTGGGCATAGAGTCCCCACGATTCACCCCTGCTGCCATATACAATTTAGTCTAACGTTGATAGTACATAATTTATGGTTTTTGTCAGTGAGAATGAAAAAACAGGATTTTTCTGACTTGAAAAACAGGATTTTTCTCACTTTTTTTGGATGTTTCTTGGACGGTTATGAGTGTTGGTCAATTTATATGTTGTTTTTCATGGATTTCAACATCAATTTATCTCTTTTGACTCTTAAAAAGTGAACTAGAAATTTCAATTTCTAATCACATGTGCCCTCTCTGAAGTTTATATGAGCATCGCTTTCATAAGTACCATATACGCCCCCAGGACATAAGTTACAACGCAAGCTCCCTGGGAACCTTAGGATTTGTGTCGACATTGGAAATGAGCCACCTTCGAAGTTTTTACGACAACCCCTTACATATAAACCTTAACTGTGTTGAACCCGGAGAACACACCGGTTTTTTTGCTAGTTTCTTCGTTACTTTAGAAATAAATTTGGGCTACAGACTAGCTATACTTTACCCCTCCCCCCCCTAATATGCTAATCTATAGCATAAATTTATTTCTAAAGCAACGAAACAACTAAGAAAAAAAAACCTGTGTATTCTTGAGTACCACTCTATAATAGCTAGAAATATCATTGAAACATTTAAAGAAGCTATTTCCATTCAAAATTATAATTTCTAGGGTTCTTTCTAAGACCAAAAAGAGATTGAAGGGTAATCAGCCCGTCTCTCACGCCAATTTATTTCCCAAACACATCCAGTCAAAATTTTTCAGACAACTATTTTGTTCAGCATAGTAGAACGGTCCAAATAACTACGTCCTTAGGGATATTGGGCATGTCAAACCCCACAATTCTGCCAAAGATTCTTATAGAAAAAACCGAAAAGATATAAAAGATTTTTTCATGAAAATGACCGTCAATAAAAAACGAACAGAAAGTTATAAAAAAAAATACTTTTTTCCACAAAACATGTTTTTCAAAGAAAACTAAAGATCTCCATTAAGCCAAAAATGGGCAAAAATGAAGTCAAGTAATCATCCAAGCGTAAAAATACCACAAATCACCATCAATAAATAAATGAAACTCAAAATGAACATAAATTAGAATAAACGGCTGAGTCAAACTCGAAACAAGCAAAAACTAATATTAGTAGGGCTGATAAACCCCAAGCCTTCTCAAGACCATAACATGATTTGCGCTTCACTGAAAACAAAATATGTTTAAATATTTTCACTTTTTTTACTTGAATAAGTAGAAAACTTTTTTTACTCACTTTTGTTTACCTTTTTTTATTTTAAGGAATAGATATCAGTATAGGTATATTAAACTGACAAGCGACAGTTTTTTTTCAGTAAAGCCTAAGTTATGTTCTGGTTTTAAGAAGACATGGGGGTTTTCAGCCCTAGTAATATTAATTTTCACTTGTTCTGAGTTTGACTCGGCTATTTATCATAATTTTTGTTCGTTTTGAGTTTCATTTAGTTGTTGATAGTGATTTGTGGTACTTTTACGCTTGCAAGATTATTTGACTTGATTTCTGCCCAATTTTGTCTTAATGAAGCTCTTTACTTTTCTTTGAAAACTTATTTGGAGGAAAAGGTTTTTTAAATCTATAAAAATATATGACACCGTCATTCATCCAGGGGGGGGAGGGTGTGGTGCCCCTCTTGCCCCCCTTATAGGTGCCCATTAACAGAGGGTACGTACCCCCCTCTACCTGACACAAACACCCTCTTTTCTCCAAATGCATCATATGAAAATTTTGAGATAGCCAGTTTGTTTGAAATAGTCCAATGATAAGATAACAAAGACTTCGTTTTCAACATATTCCCCCCCCCCTAGAAACAGGGGAAAGGTTGTAACTTATGCCGCTGTGGTATATGCAGTTTTGGAAGAGGTGGTTGCATAAATTTTGGAGGGGACTCAAATGATTAGAAATTGAAAGTTCTAATTCACCTTTTTTGAGTAATTGTGATCCGATGGTGACTAGCCCCCTTTCCCTCCCTCTCAACCTTCTTTTCCCCAAATGTGTCCAATCGAATTTTTATATAGCCATTTTTTTTTAATCGACCTAAGATAATACAACAGAGAATGCAGGGATAAAACAGACCTCCCCCCCCCTCTCCCCCCAGAATCCAGGGGTAAATTTTATAAAGTTTAACCTGGGGGTATATAAGATTTTTATGGAAGGGATGGGTACATAAACTTTGGAAGGGGCCTGTTCTATTGTAAATCAGAATTTCTAGTTCCCTTTTCAAGAGTCAAAAGTGACTCCATTTTTGGCAATCTTTAGTGCCTCAGGGTATTACCGGTGCGTCTATTGTAGGTAAGGTTTAGTGTCCAAATAAGGGTGCATCTTCTGGAGTATTAGCAAGAATTAGTGCCCAAATGAGTGTGTGTACTCTGTAGCTTGATCTCCACCACTACTCTCGAACCCGTGATCTTTCTTGGGACAGAATAGGAAAATTCCACATTTTTGTACGTAGTAGATTGAAACCTCTACATTAGGGTTTTCTGGTATGATGAATCTGATGGTGTCATTTTATTAAGATAAATTTAAGATTTTGGGGTGATTCTCCCTTTTTCGAAAACTGGGCAAATTTTTTCAAGTTCGTTAACACGTTTGGTTGGAAAAATTAAAATTAATGAATGTTGATTGTTTTGAATAAGCATCAAAATTCAATTCTTTTGAAGCATCTATTGCTATCAAGACTCTGTTTCTTAGAGTTTCGCTTACTATTGAGCTGCATCACTCCTTACTTACAGTTCATTACCACATACTGTTTGACTAAAAGCATATCGACGTCACGCGATTATGCTTGTCAGGATGTCATGTTCTCTGACCTTGTCATCATCCAAGGGTGGCAAAAGATCTGTCTAGTACACTTGAAATCGTAGTTCGAACCTGAATCCTAGCAGATGTTTTGTTAAAAAATTCCATTACTTCTTTTTTTAAGGTACAATGTTTTAAAGAGGCTAATGTTTCACATAATTTATTTATCCACAGGATGAACGGATACTTGGCTATGTGTATTTTGTCAACGATTTTTTCAGTCGGTCCCATTATCATTGGAACATACACTATCATTAGGACGGAGAAGTATTGTTATACGACATTAGACAAACATAGTAAGAAATTTTTTTCTTTAGGCGGATGTAAACTTGTAGCATATTACTGAACTTAATATTTTTGGATTGAATTGGACTGACGTTAATACTAGGTACAACGAATTTGACGGATTTTATCAGTTTCTATGTTTACCATTAGTGAAAAAGTGCGTAACGAGAAACAAATCCATACCAAACTAATTTCGTATTTGATATTGCAAAACCCACAATACATACAGTATTATTAAAAATCAGATCTTTTCAATTAGGGATAAAGCAGAAGTTATTGAAAGATTTAATGTAAAAACAAACAATTTTTTTCTGATTGAAGTAAAGAAAAGAATATTTTTTTTCTTTGCCAATAGAGTTGAAAATGTCAATCAAAGTGAATAAAAATAAATTAAAAAAAAATCCAAAGAAGAAGTATTAAAAAAAAAGAAAAAAGCTACGATTAGGCAAAAATACTCAGGAATAAAGTTAAATAGTTTTCCAAGTTTAAAACTGTCACAAATCCCCACCAATAGATAAATGAAACCGAAAACGAACTGAAATACCAATAAATAACTGAGGTAAACTTAAAATGAGCGGAAACTAAGATAAACAGGATTGATCCTCTCTGTGCCTTCTAAGATCAGAGTATATTATGCGTTTTATTGAAACAGGGTAAATTTTGTAATTTTCATGTTTTTTAACTATTTTTATCATTATTAAGACTTTCGGGAATGAATAAATATATATTTATATATATTCTGTCTTTATTAGTGGGCAATAATGGCGTATGTATTTATTTATTTATTTTTTCTCAAAAACGGCTCCATATTTATTCGAGAAAATTGGTATACTGAAATATTCTGGCCTAAAAAAAACGATTGAGATATGGCAGAGTTTTGAAAATATTTTTTAAGAGCCTTAATTTTGGAAAAATTATATTTATTTGAGTGACGTCAATTTTATATACATCAGTATTGCAATGACGTTGTCACACTTATGCGAAAAATTGAAGATTTTCATGTGTGGAGAAGTTTATATTAAATTGCTTAGTGAGCAAAATAACTGATAAATGCAAATATATTTGCATTTTTTTTTTACAAGGGATTGCAACAATTCAAAAACCTTAAAAAAGAAAAGAAAACTTTGAAGCTTAGTAGAAATTGTTGATTGAAATCAAACAAGCGGTAATAATCAAATATCTTAGAATGGACATCAGTATGAAAAGACATTAAACTGTGTAAAGAGCAAAGACAGGTAATTGAATTTTTTTTACATATATTTGTATTTTTAACAATGGATTATAACACTTCAAAAATCTCAAAAAAATTAAACCTTTCTGAACGCAACCTGTCAGTAGGAAGGCTCATAAAACAAAAATATGCAATTGTTACAAATGATGATTCTCTATTTTGACAAGAGATTGCAACAATTCAAAATCCATAAAAATGAAAACCAAAAGTTTGAAGCTTTGTAGATATCGTTTTTAGAAATAGGACTGGTTTTAATAATCAAATATCTTTGAAGAGATTCAGTAAGAAAAGACAGCAACTAGTCTGTGGTTAGAAGACAAGCGATATTAAGGATGTATATATAGAAGCCTGCAGCTTGCCGAATGCCGTGGCCCGGCGGCTTGTAATTGCAAACATATTTGTATACACTTTAACAAGGGATTACAATAATTCAATAACCTTAAAACAGAAAACCAAAAGTTTGAAGCTTCGTAGAGATCGTTTTTAGAAATCGCAGTTGTTTTAATCATCAAATATCTTTAAAATGACCGCAATATGAAAAGATAGTAGTAGGAATGCATCTATTGATTTGAACGGGAATTTACAACATTGCCATATAATAGTGAGTCTAACGCTGCAAGATCACACGTCTCTTCTTAGGCAAATCACTGGACTTAGAATACTGCGGGTAAAATGTACATGCACCCTGAATATTAACGGGACAATGTTATTGATCCACTAACAGAACAATATCGCTGTAAATATAAGGAAGAATTTTTGGTATAGTTGCATAAGCAAGAAAGAGGAAAATCTGACGGGGTATCATGAGGAGAATTTCCTGACGGGAATTAAGAAACTGGCTTCTCTACTTTAGTATCAGAGATAAATTCTGGAATTAATATTCTTTTGAAGCCTTAATAGTGTAAAAAGGATACCTTAGATAATTTTCAGAAATTCAAACGAGCTACAAGGAGATTGAATATATTTCAAGCGGTAATGGTTTCCTGGGAATTTTAAATGCGACAGCACAGGGATGCCAAAAGAAAGGAAACATTCAGAAATTACGTTTAGGGGATTATTTGGGTGAAAAAAAATTAATCGACATTTTAGGGATTATTTGGGCGAAACAAGTTAATTAAAATCTTAGGAATTATTTGGGTGAAACAAGCTAATCGAAATTTTGGAGGATGATTTGGGTGAAACTGTCTGGTCGCTATAATAGAAATGTACACAATATCCAATATCCTTAAAGAAAAGAATATCAATGAGGAAAATCAGAACAATCCTCAAGAATCCTTAGAAATCATGTAGTGAGGTCATTATAGTTTTGAAGCATCAAGGATCGCAACCATCACTAACCCTAATCACCAAGGACCTCAACCTTCAAAGGCCCCCTATCCCCTACCTCCAAGGGACCCCTCCCACAAATTTTTACACCCCCTCCCCAAATTTTTATACTTTTTTTCAAGTTTTTTTTTCAAGTTTTTGTTTTGCTATATTCTTGAAGATGATATTTTTTCTACTTTTTTTTACATGTCTTCGAATGAGATAAAACGTACATAGAACATTAAACATTCACATTTAGTATTTGCACAATTTGTTTGAATCGTAACGATTTATCTGTTAGAAGTAATAAGTTTTCTGTCAATAATACCAAATTTTCCTTAGAAGTAACTATTTTTTCATTATGATAACAAGTTTTCTAACAGAAATAGCAAGATTTCCTTAACACTAACAATTTCTCTTCAAAGTATCAACATTTTCCCTTAATACTAACAAAATTTTACTTAACACACTCAAGTTTCTCTTCGAAGTATCACCATTTTCCCTTAATACTAACAAATGTTTACTTCACACACTCAAATTTCTTTTTGAAGTAATAGGTATTTCCTTAACATTAACATATTTTTCTAAAAGCAACAAACCTTCCTGTCAATGATGATAAATTTATCTTAAAATAAACAATTTTCTGTAAATGATAACTAGTTATCAGTTAGAAGCAACAAGTTTTTTGTCAAAGATACAAAATTTTTCTTAGAAGCAACTAATTTTTCGTTATGATAATACGTTTTAACTTAACACACTCAAATTCCTCTTAGAAGTAACAGGTATTTTCTTAACAGTAACATATCTTCTCGAATAGCACCAACCTTTCCATCAATGATAATAAATTTCTTTCAAAAGTAAAAATTTTTTTTTCATTGATAACTAGTTATCAGTTAGAAGTAACAAGATTTCTGGCAATGATACCAAATTTTCTTTTTAGAAGTAAAAATTTTTTCGTTATGATAACAAGTTTTCTGCCAGGAGTAGCAAGATTTCCTTAACGCTAACAAATTTTCTCTTCGAAGTATCAACATTTTCCATTCATACTAACAAACTTTTAGTTAACACACTTAAATTTCTCTTAGAAATATTATGTATTTTCTTAACAGTAACAAATTTCTTCTAATAGCACCAAGTTTTCCGTCAAAGATAACACATTTCTCATTGAAGTTTCAATTTTTTTCTTTGATAAAATGTTATCTGCTTATCTGCTGTGCTAGAAGTAACAAATTTTCTGTCAATGATACCAATTTTTTCTCAGAAGTAACAATTTTTTGTTATGATAACAAGTTTTCTCTCAGCTGTAGGAAGTTTTTCTTATCACTAACAAATTTTCTCTATCGAAGTAACAACTTATTCGTTAATACTGATGAACTTTTACTTAAAACACTTACATTTCTCTTAGAAGTAACAGTTTTTCTTTTTTAGCTGTAACAACTTTCTTCTAATAGCACCAAGTTTTCCATCAAAGATGGAAAACTTGGTTCCATCTTTGGAACCAATCTTATATATATTCATATATATATATATATATATATATATATATATATATATATATATATATATATATATATATATATATATATATATATATATATATATATATATATATATATATATATATATATATATATATATATATATAATATATATATATATATATATATATATATATATATATATATATATATATATATATATATATATATATATATATATATATATATATATATATATATATATTTTCGTAATCGTTTTTTCCGTAATCTTGGTTATTATAGTGATTTTTATGACATAATGAGAAACAGTAAATACATCCTACGACCCCTCTGGCATGCATGACGTATGAAACAAAGAAGAAGAAAGAATTAATCAACCAAAAATAGATCAAATAGCCAAAAAAGAGGGTGGTTGCCAGCCATTGGAGCCAGGTGTTCCAATGGCTGACAATTACCCTCGTTTTTCTGGCTGATTTTATTTTTCATTTTTATTTTTTCTTCTTCTTTGTTTCCTACGTTATGAAAAACAAAAAACTTTAAAAAAGGCTGAAAAAGAGAAGTATGAAACTAGAATAGTTTTCTGTAAAATACGAATTATGTTCTTGTCTTTAGAAGACAGGGGTGTCTTATAACTTTCAAGCTTTGGGATGGAGGGTAAGAAAAGTTTCTTACTCTCTCATTAGTTGTAATATCAGTTTTTATCTTACTTCATATACGAATAGCATTCTGCTTTTTTTAAGTTTATTATCTCTCTTTACATTTTTATAGATTTTTTTTTAGTAATTGCTAAATATAATAGCAATACCTTTCTCTGGAATGACAAAGGCTACTAGAAAAATGTCCTTTTATTAGATTTGCAGGTGGCTGCGGTAAATGCCAGTTAGACATGTAAGTTGTATTTTTGAAATGTGTCTTTTTTCCAAGCAATGCAGCATTTTACTTTCCTTGTCTTCCTACTCCCGCCTTATTAGACCCATTTTGATGGTTGGAATTCTGTTTGTCGTCCTTGTTCAAAGTTCTTTTTTTCTAACTTCATATAAAGCCTTTAATAATCAATACAAAAAGCTTAAGATCCTGTCGTCAATACAAAATGAACAAAAAAAATTTCATTCCACTGGACAGTATCTGAATTGACAGTGTGTGCAATTTTTTTTACACATATCTATTATTCTTTTAGTTGGTGGCCTCTTATTCGGTTCATTTTTAATGACCTTTGCATTCGCTTCATTCGTGACAAGCATTGCTGGTGGCATTTAAAGTGACTTACTGAGGGAACTACCAAGAAAAGTTAGACCAACTGTAAGTTAATCTATAGTTAACTCTTTCTAACAGTCCCTATGCAGTCAAGCTCCGATGCAATGCAACAGACGCTGATTGAAATTTTATAGGTCTTGCGAGTTCAGGGCGCAAGAAAAGGTCACTAGAACTAGATTGCCCTAGTATAGAACGATGTAGGCACAATGAATTTTTTTTTGGGGGGGGCGGTTCTAGACCAGGACACTTCGTATAGTAGGAATTGTGATACAGAACTTCAAAAATAGCTCATTTGACTCGAAATTGAATGGGCTAGTGCGCTTTTAAATAGTCAAAACTGATTGGAGGGTAACCAGCTCCCTCCCACGCCCATAATTTCCCAAAACACATCCAATCAAAAATTTTGAAATAGTAATTTTTCTCAACGCAGTTGAAAGGCCTGGAAATTATATTTTTGAGGATGACAATCCTCCACAGCCTTCAGGGCAAGGGTTGTAGGTTATACCTCGGGGGCATATGAGGTTTCTGCAGAAAGGGTGGTTGTGTATAATTCCATTTATTATAATACTATTGTATTCAAAGTAGTCCAAAGATCATATAAAAAGGCTTTTAGGGTAGAAACAAACCCACAGAGTATGGGGGCAAGGGTTGTTAGTTATGCTACGGGGACATTTAAAGTTTTTATGGAAGGTATGGCTGTATAAGCTTTAAAGGGGGCTCAATTGACTGAAAATTGGACGATCTAGTTGGCTTTAAAAGTTAAATGTTCCTCATTTCCCCAAAAACAGCCAATCAAAATTTTGATATAGCAATTTGGTTTAGAGTAGTTGAAGGATCCAGAAATTATGTATTTGAGGTTCACCCCCCCCCCCCAAAAGCCCCCGGGGAAAGCGTTTTAAGTTAAGCCTGGGGTATACAAGTTCTTATAGAAAATGGTAGTCGTATATAATTTGGAGGGGCTCATTGGATTGGTAATTAAAACTTCTAATGTCCTTTTTGCGAGTTAAAGAGCTCGTAGGGTACGTACTCCCCCCCCCCCCCCACACACACAGGTCTTGGTTTCCCGAAAGATATCCAATAGAAACTTTGAGATAGCCATTTTATTCAAAATAGTCCAGTGATTGTATAACAAGGCTTTTGAGCTTAATTAATTTAAAAAACTTTTTCCACAAAATAAGTTTTTCAAAGAAAATTAAAGAACTCCATTAACCAAAAAATGAGCAAAATTAAATTCCAATAATCTACCAAGCGTGAAACTACCATAAATCAGCATCGATAAATAAATGAAACCCAAAACGAACAGAAATTACAATAAACAACCGAGTCAAACTCAAAACGAGCAGAAATTGACATAAGTTGGGTGCAAAACGCCTATGCCTTCCCAAGGCCAGAACAGAATTTGCACTTTACTCAAAAAATACAAATGAATGTACATTGTCAATTTAATGCACATATACTGATATTTAGTAATCAAAATGTAGAATTATTTGATTTATTAAAGTTATAAAAGTAAAAACATTTAAAATTTTTTCAGTAAAGTACAATTTTTGTTCTGGCCTTGGGAATGCATAGAAGTTTTGCGCCCAACTTATGTTAATTTCTGCTCGTTTTGAGTTTGACTCGTTTATTCATTGTAATTTCTGTTCGTTTTGGGTTTCATTTATTTATCGATGCTGATTTGTGGTAGTTTCACGCTTGGTAGATTATTGGATATTAATTTTGCTCATTTTTTGGTTAATGGAGTTCTTTACTTTTCTTTGATAAACTTATTTTATGGAAAAAGTTTTTTAAATAAATTTCTGTTCATTTTATATTGACATAGTCTTTTCAGGGAAAAAGAAAATAATACTTTAAATCTTTTCGTTTTTTAACACTTAATAGTTTTTACTGCTATTTGTATGCTGTAGAAAAATTTTCAGCAATTTTTAATAACATACACCCTTTTAAAAATCTAGACACAAATAGTGCTATTTAATTTAGTTTCATACCTCCTCTAGTTGACTTGAGATGGAAAACTTGATACCATTCACAAAAAAAATCTATTTACTTTCTTTGATAGCTTGGATACACTTACGCTATTTTGATTTGGTTAAATTTTAAGAGCAGAAATGGAAGGGTTGGCATATGAGGGTGGGTGTGGGAGGGTGGGAGTGTAAGGAGGATTGGTTGCCCTCCAATCACTTTCGACTATTAAAAAGGGCATCAGACCTTTCTATTTTCAATCCAATGAGCCCTTTTCGAAGTTCCCACGACAACTCCTTCGATACGAAGTGCCCTGGTCTAAACAAAAACACCAACAAAAAATAATACATTATACTCGATTCGATCTTTACTATAAGAATATCAAGCCTTCCAATCACTTTCGACTATTAGAAAGGGCACTAGGCCTTTCGATTTCCAATCGAACGAGCCCTTTTGGAAACGACAACACTTTCTATAAACACCTTATATGCTCCAGGGCATAAATTATAACCCTTACCCGATGGTCTGTTAGGGTGGTTTTCATCCTCTAAGACCGAATTTCCAGAACTTTCAACTACGTTAAAAAGCATGACTATCTCAAAATTTTGATTGGATGTGTTTGGGGAAATGATGGGATTGAGAGGGGTATTAGTCACCTTCCAATCACTTTCGACTATTAAAATGGGCAGAAGCCACTCCAATTTCCAATTGAATGAGCGCTTTTCGTAGTTTCTAAGACAATTTCTTCGATACGAAGTTCCCTGCTCTAAAGAAAAAAATTAATAAATAATACTTTGTGCCAACATCGTTCTTATATGCCCCCAGGGCATAATTTAAAACCCTTGCCCTGAGGGTTGTGGGGGAGTGTCCTCCTCTTTACTTAGTCCCCGTTTCTTGTCTCTTTCTCGAGTGTCCCCGTTCTTTACTTAGGCAGCGCGATCATGCTGCCTATGATTTATACAACCACTTTCTATATAAACCTTATATGTCCCCAGTGTATAACTTACAACCCTTGCATTGAGGGCTTTGAGGGGGTTATCATCCTAAAAGACCTAATTTAAGTTCAACTACGTTGAACAAAATGAATATCTCAAAATTTTGATTGGATGTGTTTTGAAAAATGGTGGGCGTGAGAGGGGCGTTAGTCGCTATCCAATTACTTTCAACTATTAAAAAAGGCACTAGCCCTTTCAATTTCCAATTGAATGAGCCCTTTTGAAGTTTCTACGACAACGCTTTCAATAAACTTTATATCCCCCACAACCCTCAGGGGAAGGGCTGTAAGGGCATAACTTACAACCCTTCCCCTGAGGGCTGTGGGGGAGGGGTTGTCGTCCTTAAAGACCTAGTTTCCAAAACTTTCAACTATGTTGAATAAAATGGCTACCTAAAAATTTTGATTGGATGTGTTTGGGGAAAATGGTGGGCGTGAGAGGGAGGGTGGTGGTTAGTTGCCCTCAAATCACTTTCGAAGATTAAAAAGGGTACTAGCCCTTTAAATTTCAAATCGAATGAGCCCTTTTTGAAGTTTATACGACAAAGATTCCAATAAAAACCTGATATGCCCCCAGGGCATAACTTATAATCCTTGCCCTGAGGGTTGTGGGGGAGTGTCCTCTTCCAAAACATATTTTCTATCGGGAAATCAACTACGCTGAACAAAATGGCTATCTCAAAATTTTCATTGGATGTGTTTGGGGAAATAATGGGCGTGGGGGGGGGCTAGGTGCCTGCCAATCACTGTCTACTATTAAAAAGGGCACAGAACCTTTGAATTTCCAATCCAATGAGCTTTTTTTGAAGTATCTACGACAACACCTTCTATAAAAACGTTATATGCCCCCAGGGTATAACTTAAAACCCTTGCCCTGAGGGCTGTGGGGGAGTGTCCTCCTCAAAAACATATTTTCTATCTGGAAATCAACTACGCTGAACAAAATGGCTATCTCAAAATGTTGATTGGATGTGTTTAGGGGAAATTATGGGCGTGGGGGGGGAGTAGTTGCCCTAAATTCGCTTTCGACTATTGAAAAGGGCACTAGCCCTTTGAATTTCGAATCAAATGAGCCTTTTTTGAAGTTTCTACGACAACACCTTCTATAAAAACCTCATATAGCCCCAGGGCATAACTTTCAACCCTTGCCCTGAGGGTTGTGGGGGAGTATGGTCCTCAAAAACATTTTCTATCTAGAAATCAACTACGTTGAACAATATGCTATCAAAAATTTTTAATTTGATGTGTTTGGGGGAATGATGGGCTTGCGTGGGTGGAGGGGGATGTTAGTTGCCCTCCAATCACTTTCAACTATTAAAAAGGGTACTAACCCCTCAAATTCCCAATCGAATGAGCCTGTTTTGAAGTTTCTACGACAACTCCTAATATCAAAACATTATATGCCCCCAGGGAATAACTTAAAACCCTTGCCCCGAGGGTTGTGGGGGAATATCATCCTCAAAAACATATTTTTTATCTGAAAATCAACTACGCTGAACAAAATGGCTATCTCGAAATTTTGATTGGATGTGCTTGGGGGAATGATGGGCGTGGGGGGCTACTTACCCTCCAATCACTTTCAAATATTAAAACGGGCAGTAGCCACTCCAATTTCCAATCGAATGAGCTCTTTTCGAAGTTTCTACGACAACTCCTTCGATACGAAGTGCCTGTCGAAGAAAAAAAAACACATTGTGGCAACATCGTTCTTAACTTAGGCAGCGCCAACGCGCTGCCTATGATACAAACCAACAGAGTCTAGGGGCAAGAGATGTAAGCTCTAGCCCAGGGCCAATCTAGTTCTTCTATAAGGGACAGTTTTATAAACTTTGGAAGTGGCTCCTTTGGTTTAAAATTGGAAGTTCTAGTTCCCTTTTAACAGTCAAAAATGATGGAGAACAACAAGCCCTCCCCCAATTACTCCCCTTTTCACCAAACGCATCTTAATGAAATTGTGAAATTGCCATTTTGTTCAAAATAGTCCAAAGAAAATATAACAATGCCTTCAGGGTTGACACAGCCCCTGGGTCCTGGGGGAAGGACTGACAAATAAGAGCCCTAGGAGAGAATAAGGATTTTATGGAATGGGTGGTCGTATAAACCTCAGATGGGGCTCATTTGATTTTAAATTGAAAATCACATTGGTCTATATAAGAGTCAAAGCTATTTGAGAGCAACCCCCCCCCCCACCCTCACGCCCATCATTTCCCAAAAAAATCCAAAGAAAGTTTTGAGACATCTATTTTTTTCAGCATCGTTGATAGGCTCAGCAATTCTGTGTCTGGAGACGTAATCCCCCCCCCCTCAATGCCTCAGAGCAAGGGCAGTAATAAAGACAATTTGTTCATTGTTTACATATAGTATATGTTTTTGAGATAATGTATGTATTTTGACTTCAGCTTTCCCTAAATATGAAGCACATTAAAGTGAGTCTTTCAGGGAAAGTTGAGGGAATGTTGAACTGAACAAAACATGTTAAGTTTATATGGGTTGTCAAAATGGTTTAACTCAGGAATGGCTGAGCATATTAATTTAAAACTTTCAGAAAATAATAAGAGTGATGATAAGTTGACCAAAAAGGCAGTATTTGCAGGCTACTACTACTACAACTACCACTGCTTCTACTGCTAGCACAGCCACTACTACTACTACCGCTGCTATAACTAAAACTACTACTTCTGTTGTGATTACTATTAAAGCTAAGGATATTAAAACAAACATCAGTGGAAACATTGAGGAGAAAGTTGAACTGAATTAAAACATATTATGTGCACAAACATTGCTGATACAGGGAGTATCAGCAATATGTCTAGAACGGCTTACCGTATCAAAAGGAATATTCAGGGGCATCATGAGTGGGATGTTCAGTTGATCAAAAGGCAAAATGTACCTCCTACTACTGCTATTGATACTGCTGATGCTACTGTTACTGCTACTAATAATAATAAACTATTACTGCTACTACTGTTTCTACTACTACTATGATACTAGCATAATTAAGTATGCACGTACGAACGTAAACATTCAACAAAGTTTTAAGGGAAAATTTGAACTAAACGAAAACACACTTGGTGCTTGCAGATAGACAAAAGGTGGTATCTTAAAAAGGGATTTGGGTATTAAGTTACAACTTTCAGAGAACACTTTAAAGGAAAGATCAATTGACGAAAAAAAAATATATTCATTTCACTATTAGCACTGTTACCACTGCTACTATTAACAAAAATACTACTGCTACTAAACAACTTCTATAACTACTTCAATTGCAAAAACTTGTTAGGTTTAGAGTATTAAGGTGAAAAGGGTGAGAAAAAGGGGTCAAAAGGGCACATCAGCAATATTTTTGGAACGGTCTACCGTGTCAAGGGGAAATTCCGGGTCATCATGAAAGGGATGTTCAACTGACCGAAAGGTAACATGAATATGCCATTACCGCTATTAATACTGCTGCTACTATTACTAATACAACTACTTCTCCTACTAATGCAACTACTGTGCAACTAATGTGATGCCAGTACTATTAAGGCTAAGTCTATGAAGGTATTAAATGGTAATGCAACAAAATGCAACTATTGGGATAAGATTACTAATAAAGCTAAGTCTGTGAAGGTATTAAATAAAAAAACAAAACAAGTTTTTTCCCTGAAAGTAAGGAGTGACATTAAAACTTAAAACGAACAGAAATTATTCCGTTTATAAAAGGGGCTGTCCCCTCCTCAACGCCTCGCTCTTTTACGCTAAAGTTTCTATTGTTTTAAAAATTAAGGTTGTGAGACAGAGTCAAACTTTAGCGTAAAGAGCGAGGCGTTGAGGAGGGGACAGCCCCTTTCATATACAGAATTTTTTCTGTTCGTTTTGAGTTTTAGTGTCGCTCCTTACTTTCACTTAAAAAAATTTTATTTTTTATTTAATTTCTGAAGGTTTTTGAATTAATGCAGGTTTTGATTTTGGCTCACGGTAAATGAATAATTAAAACGAAATTTTTATATTAATTTTAGTTTTTTTGGTTAAATGGTTTTCTTGAAAGTTGTTTAATTTTATTTACGAACGTTTTTTAGTAATAAAAACACGTAACTTACGAATTAACTTACGTAATGAACTACTATATTCACATATTTTTATTACGTAAATTAGGGGGTTCACCCCCTAGTCAATACCTTGCTCTTTACGCTAAAGTTAAAATTTTGTTCTAGTTCTTTAAGAATGACCCCTTAATCACAAAGGCCGTTAATTAGAGTAAATAGCACTTATGAAATTACTACAAAAAACTTTAGCGTAAAGAGCGGGGTATTGACTAGGGGGCAAATCTAATCATATACGTAATAATTTCTGTTCGTTTTAAGTTTTGAAGTGCTCCTTACTTTCAGTTGAAAAACATGGTTTTATATAATTTCTGTTCATTTTTTTAAATAATGCTGGAAAATCCGATGACCCTTCATAACAATATCCCTTCCCCCATAAAAACTTCCTCCGTGTGAAGATCCTCCCAAGTAACATCTGACCCCCCCCCCTCCCCTTCACTACCAGAAAAAAACAGAAAATGTATGTATACTCCCCAACAACCAATACTAATTGTAAACATTAGGCAAAGTTCATAACTTGCTGCTCTTCCCTTGGGGATTGTGGGGGATTAATTATCCTCAAAGACATATTTATTATATTTTTCGACCATTTTGAACAAAATGGCTATCTAAAAATTTTGATCGGGTGACTTTGGGAAACAAATGAGTGTGGGAGGGGGCCTAGTTGCCCTCCATTTTTTTGGTCACTTAAAAGGGCACTGAAACTTTTAATTTCCGTTTCAATTGGCCCTCCTGCAATATTCTAGGACCACTGGGTCGATAAAATCACCCCTGGGGAAAAAAACAAATAAACACGCATCCGTCATCTTTCTTCTGGCAAAAAACACAAAATTTCACATTTTTGCCGATAGGTGCTTGAAACTTCTACTGTAGGGTTCTCTGATACGTTGAAACCGATAGTGCGATTTTTATTAAGGTTCTATGAATTTTAGGGGGTGTTTCTCCTTTTTTCGAAAATAAGGCAAATTTTCTCAGGCGCGTAACTTTTGTCAAGTAAGACGAAACTTGATGAAATTTATATATATTGAAATCAGCAGAACAATCTGATTCTTTAGTTGGATCTATTGGTATCAAAATTCCGTTTTTTAGAGTTTCGGTTATTACTGAGCCGAGTCGCTCCTTACTTACAGTTCATTACCACGAACTGTTTGATTAATTTAGTTTTGCTTGATTTAAGTTTCAACGTAGTTCTTTACTTTAAAAAAAACTTATTGTTTGGAAAATATTTTTGACTTAACTTTAAAATAAGATGCACTGACTCTGAATATATAAATTTAATAAAATAATGGAATAGTAATGATAAGACAATTAATGACACAACAAGGTTTGAAGAATCTAGAAATAAAGTTAAGGAAAAAACGTATTCGAACTATGAGTTTTAAATTAATATTTGTCATTTTCATTTGTATTTTATTTATAAATTTATGGACTAGTAATAATATGATAATTAATTATATAAAATGGTTTGAAAAGAATTAGAAATAAAGTCAAGGAAAAATGTATCCTATTAATGAGTCCTAAGCTACTATTCGTATTTTTTTTTCTGTTGTTAATTGACGTGTGTGAAGGAGTATTGTGGATTATTTGGATAGTTTTTTTCTTGGTCGTTACAGTGACTCCAGTAGCAAATCAGCAAGGAATTATGTATTTTTATTTATACACATATACAAGTTTTTTTTTTATATTATCAGTATTTCTGGTATATTTAATTTGTGCTATAAACTAATACTAAAAATTTCTCTTTTTTCCTTCTATTCCTGGGATGCCGCTAGGACAACTTGCCTTTTCACATAAGATTTAGCTGAAAGACTTTGTTTTTTCATGTATATATATATATATATATATATATATATATATATATATATATATATATATATATATATATATATATATATATATATATATATATATATATATATATATATATATATATATATATATATATATATATATATATATATATATTACTATCAATAGGCTAGGTTGATTTTTATACTAGTGGAGGGGGCAATACCACAGCCGCAGCGCCCTAACAACGAGTTCGGAACCCCTAGCAACCGCTAGGTGTTATAATTTTCTTGAAGATGCTAGTGTTTGTTACGTAATTGATTACCTATGTTGAGGATGATTTAATCTTGCTAGAATTCAAGGCCCGTTAGTCAAATAGAGAACCCGCAGTTGTAACTAAGCATCGACACCAATGGGCATATCCAATCCAAAATGAACAGGCTGTGGCAATGACGCTGCATTTAAACAAGCACATGGTCTAGATTAGAGCAAAAACCAGAATTATGGACATACGTTAGCCAATGTGAATCCCATGACGCAAATAATGAGACGTAGTCGTCTCTGAGTGGAAGTATACACGATATGATTTCAAAAAACCAGTACGCTGTATCTCTTCGATACCTTGGTTAAAAGCACACACACTCTCTGGGTCGATCGGCAAGCCCACTAGTGATTATAAACCTCGATTTGCGATTTATGAACCACAGTTTTACCGACCTTTTCATTCAAACAGGCTTTCAAGTTTTCGGTGTTTTGTCTTTTCGAATGAATGGCCCATTTCGTTTTCTGGGATCCTGATTCCTTGGAAAGTGAAATCCGCACTATACCATCAGCTCCATACAAATAATGCTAGAAGATGCCGGTCCCAGGTTTGAGTGGCACGGCTAAATTGAGCATTTTTGATCCATATCCATCGCAGTTATCGCATCACTCTCAGTCATGACGAATTTTGGATTTGCATGCAAGAATTTTGGATTTTGCATCCTCAGAGACAAGGATGTCTAAAATATCCTGTGATAGGCTTTGCTTAGCAGAGTGACCGCGACGTGCAAGGAGTTTATGCATGAGATTCACTAGGGAAGTTAGGAGGCTTTTAGCTTGATCAAGATGATCAGTAGAAAAGAAGTTTGCACGCGTAGATATACAGAAGCGGACGAATTTTCTGACTGTAGAAAATGCTGGAAAAAGCTTAAAACTGGTGAATAAACAAGAGTCTCTGAACGAGGCGGGATCTGCGAGGAAGCACGTTTATCAGAAAATTTCTTGCAGCAGTTCAAGCATTGATAAATTATAATGCTGCCTTTGTCAATACTCCGAAGAATTTCACAGTGGTTATGGCAGAGGCAACCACAACCCCCAGTAGATGTGTTGCAAATAAATGCTCCTCTGGTTGCGAGAGTGAGGTTCTCTTTGCAAACTTTGCACCCCGTCTTGTACAGTTTTCAGAAACCACCCGTCATTTATCAATTAATAATAATAACATATAAATATCAGCTTGGTAGTATGTGCTAAGGAAATGAAAGGAAATGTAATCCACTTATAAAAATAAATCCAGAATGCAAGTCCACAAGAAAATTTCACAGCTTGAGCAAGGTTATATTCGAAAAAACTATGGTGTCAACACAACTAAGTCCTTATATTTCCTTATTGCTTAGAAAGGAGATAGAATTTAAAACATTTTGTTGAAAAAACCTTGTCATTATTTCAAGTGATTTTCTGAAAATTGGTTGCCAGATTCATCCATGTGGCAACCTTAATCATCACTTAAGCGTTTTCTGACATTTCAATAGTCCAATAGATATTTTTTTTTATTTGAATAGTTGGAACATACTATTTCATTGTTAGAACGTGATAGTCCAAGGCGGTTCACACCTCCGTGGCACTCAATGGATGATTCATGGTACCCTCTGGCACGCATTATCACACCTAGAATTTTCAGGCATTTTACTACCAAAACACCCGTATAAACTCGAATTGATAGTTTAAACTTAAAGCAAAATTTTCAATAGCCGTTTTCCTGATGACTCGTGGTAATTCTTGCCGGTGTAGCACAATATGGCCACTCGAGGCATCCATGTGGTACTTAATTTCATCTCTTAAGTGTTTTCTTACGTTTGCATAACCCGATAGATGTTTTTTATTTGTACAGTGGGAATATACCATTTCATTGTTAGAACGTGATAGTTCATGGTAGTTCACGCAACGGTGGCACACTTTGACTGGCTCTTTGCACCGTTTGGAACATTTCATGGATACAGCCCTTTTCTTCTTTTTATTTTTAACTAGAAATAAGTATCTCTGATTGAATAGCTCATATTTGAATCATAGAATCGTGTTTCCTTAGTATTTTCTATAAACTTATAGCAAAAAAAATCTGAATTCAGAGTGAAAAGTCTACTAATATGATTACCAAAGCAGAAACATGCACACACACACACACACCCAAAGAGCCAGATACAAAATCACAGTGAGAGAGTGACAAAAATTTATACATACTGTCAGATATACATAGACAGACACAGAGACAAGCAAAGACACACTCAGACACACAGACACGGTGGGATACAAAAACACACAGAGTCAGACACACTTACACACAAAGCCAGACATAGAGACAGGCAGACACAAACTCGGATGCACTGGAACGGTGAGAGAGAGAGACAAAACCAAACAAACACACAAAGTCAGACACACAACGACACACAGACAGGAAAGCACATAGTCAGACACACGGGCTTGATGATAGAGAGACAAAAACACACACACAAACTCACTGAGTCAGAGTCAGACACACAAAATATACAAAGACATACAGAGATAGGCAAACACACTATCAGGCACATGGGCATTTTGCTTGATTTTGCTTGTTTGTCGACTGTGTGTTTTCCTGTCTAATTTTGACTTTGCGTGCTCGTATGTCTCACTCTGTGGGTTTGTTCGTGTTTTTGTCCCTATTTCATCATGCCCGTGTGTCTGACTGTCTCTGTATGTCTTTTTATTTGTGTGTCTGACTCAATATATTTGTGTGTGTTTTGTTTTCTCTCTTACTGTGTCTGGGTGTCTGAGTGGGTGTTTGCCTGTATCTTTGCAACTGTGGCGTGAAATGCCACGGACTGTCAAGTTCTAACAAGCGTGATTCCACTACTCAAATAAGAATATCTATTCGGATTGCACAAACTTCAGAAAACGCTTAAGTGATGATGACGGTTGCCACGTGGATGCCTTGGGTGGCATCATTGTGCTACGCAGGCGTGAATTGCCGTGAGTCATCAGAAGAAACGCTGGTGGGAATTTTCCTTTAACTTTAAACGATTGATTCTATTGTATATGGTGTATTTTTCTAGTAAAATGTCTGAATATGCTTTAGGTGTGATGTTGATTTCCAGAGGGAGCCAGGGTTCAGCCATTGAGTGCCACGGTAGTGGGAACTGCCTTGGATTATCACGTCCTAGCAATGAAACAGTGTATTCCCAATATTCAAATAAAAAACATATATTGGACTATTTAAAAGTCAGAAATTTCATCAAACGTGATGATGACGGGGGCCACATGGATGCCTTGGGCTGTCAATTTTTAAGAAAATCACTGGAAATAAGCATAAGTTTCGTTCAAGAAAATGTTTCAAATTTTATGTCCTTTTTAAGTAATAAGGAAATATAAAATTAATGACAAAATGATATTGAAATAGATCAAATATTTTGCTAAAGGTAAGGAGCGATGTTAAAACTTAAGAGTCATATCTAAAATGCAAGGACGAGGCTGCTCTGTTTTCAGAATGATTTCTGTATGTTTTAAATGATTTTAATTTTACAGGGAAAATGTATGAAACCAATGGTTGAAGGGAATAAGGAAAAGGTTTATCCAAGTAAATGTTAAATATATTATATGGTTTATACTCGTTCTCGTCGGATTACAAAAGTTGTTTGACCAAATTGGAAAGCGAGAACAAGATCTATTGATTAAAAGTAATAGTTTTTATGCATTATTATATTGTTGATTTTGTTGATATACCTACAGTGAATTTCTCAGCAATTATGTGGACAATCCTCATTGAGTAACTTTATAGTGGAAAATGACCCTTTCTAGCTGTATAATATTGAAATCTGTACCCTAAGAATAATGTTATTCAATAACGTTTGTAAATTTGTTTATTAATAAAAGTTGTATGTACAATAGAAAAGTCTTTGTGTTACATAGCCATTTAAGAATCAAAACAGAGTCTTGTCTAGCTCCCGTAAGAAAATTAAGAACGGTGTAACTAGCATGTGTGGCTAATAGATAAATAATTAATAACAGTGTTGGATTTTAGTGCGCCCTCGGGGAGAATGGATATAAAAAACGTGATTCATAGTATTATCGATTTATAAACGTTGCAGAGAGTTTTTCGAACGGAGAAACACCTTATTAATTAGAATTTCTTCCCCACAACATAAAATTGGGAATAATTTGCTGGTACAGGTGGTTAAGGCAGCTTTCCCTTGGGTAAATCTCTGGGTTTATATTCAATTCCTACAGCAGAAAAAAGCCTTTGTTTTGATCGAATTATATAGGTTCCCAAAGGAAAAAAATCTTGAAAATAATGTCTCGAAGAAAAAAATCTTAAAGAAAATGAAATTTTGAAGAAAAAAATGCCAAAATAAATATCTCAAAGAAAATGTCTTCAAGAAAAATTATGAAAAAAAAATTGAAAAAAAAACAAATCTTGAAGAAAATGAAATCTAGAAGCAAAAGAAATATCTAGAAACAAAAAACGCTTTGAAGAAAAAAAATATCTCCCAAAGTATTAAGTAATAGTCACGTGTATGCCGTCCTAAGGTACAACTGGGAGTTTCCCACGTGGCTAGCGGACTCTGAACTCTAGCTAGACACGCAAGATCACGTCATCCTCAACAAACGTAAGCAACTACGTAACGAACATCTGCATCTTTAAGGTCCTCCACTGGTGGGCCCCGAGGGTTTTCACCTACACCCTTAGTTTTTCAATGTACTTTACATAACAATCAAAGAAAAAACACTCCCTATTACTTAACAAGCAGCTCCTATTACGTAACAAGCATCTGCATCTTGAAGAAAGTTATTAACACCTGGTGGTTGCTAGGGACTCAGAACTCGTTGTTAGGGCACTGTGGTTGTGGTATTGCCCCCTCCGCCAATTTTCCCTCCTTTAACAAGGTTCATGAAAAGGCAAACAGTTGACGTTTTTTGTGAGTGTTCATCTTCTACAGTTTGCCTGATCAAAGCTGGTGTATTAAACTACTATGCAAAAGTTGCAGAATAGTTTGAGTTTATGTTCTTTTCCCTGCATTAAAAATCAAATTCCTTTTTAAGGGGTTCAAATCACAAACAAAATTATCTTGAAACTTATTAAAATTTTAAAGAACAGAATACCAGGAAAGTTTATCTATGAAATTGCAGTCCCTACACCGAAAAAGAGCAAAATTTGCAATTGGTTAAAATCTACTATACCACCATCCTTATTTTATGTTATTTATCAATTTGTTTTTGTTTTTTTTCTAGGTTATTCAAACAGGAAATGATCTTATGGTGATGCAACATACAAATCCAAACATGGCATTATACGGAGCCAATCCAAACCTATCTGGCCAACAATATATGATACCTACAAACACATACACAATGTCCGGGCAATATCCCACAAACAATCAATCTATTCTACATCATATACCGGAAAACACACAAATGGATGTTAGCCAATATCGAACAAATTCAAATAATATGGGCAATATACCAAGAGCTAACGCTTTCGTCCCACTGAACAAACAGCAATAAAGCCGAACTAAGAGCCTGCTGAAGAAAATGACCTTATGAATTTAAAAAAGTAATATTAACACCAAGGTCTGATAAATATTAAATATATCAATCCTGTATTACTTTTAAGAGAGCTCAAGTTAGGAGATTAAGAAATTGAAACTCTCTACCTATATAGTTTTTAAGTGTCCATTACACCAGCCAAGTATCCATGCAAAAACGAGTTGTTATTATTACCCTAAATGCGTGCTGTTTTATACCACGGTCATTTGGTTTCCGACATTAGGGAAGAGTATGCTTTTGTTCTGTTTTGTGCCTAAAAAAATTACCGCAATTATTGTCAAAGGCGAGTATTGTCAACAGTGAGTATTGTTAAAGAGTATGGGTAAATTACGAGAGGGATCACTGGCACTATTGTTTATGAAAGAAAGCGTCAATACCACATAGTGTTTGGTAGCACCTGAATTTTTCAGTGTAATAATAAGAATAATTTATCTAATTTCTTTGGTTGGCAAACTTAAGTGTATTAATAAGCGTTAGATTTCAGTTTCTTACAGAAAAACGGTTACCAAGCTTGAAAAATATCAAGTGCTGCCAAACGCTAGTTGGCGTTGATGGTGTTTTTTGCAGACACTGTCACCATTTTTCACCATATAATATACCAATGCTCTTTGATCAGCAGTTTTCATTTAGATGTGACAAATCTTATGCGTAGTTTAGTGAGTATACCTTGTTTGGCATCACAGCTAGAGGATTGAGCTGAAACTTTCAGATTTTTTTTATGAGAGGGAGATACGAAGACTAATAATATTTAACTTAAGGGAAGGAAAAAACTTTCACTTTAGTCCTCTCGAAGGTGTATTGACCACAAGTTTTTTGGAAGCTCTTTGACAAGAAAACTCATAAAGATCCTCCAAAAACTGACAGAACTAATAGGCCCCCTTATTTCTGTTTTTTTCCTTTTAAAATAAGCTAAAGAGGACAAAATATGTCAAAGATGAAAGAGGGCTTAAATTAGTAATATAACTTTTAATAAACTGTACAATAAAAATAAGGAAATCAACATCAATAACGTAAAAAAGTACGGTCATATAAAATAAGATTTATCACTGAAAAACGGCTATCACAAGCCCAAATGGGCCGAATTCATACATTAGCGTCAATAAAAAAAACAAAAAACAACAACAACAAACAAACAAACAACAGCAACAAAAATTATAAAGGGGCAACGGGATATACGTAAAATGTCAAAATAATCGAAAGCTCGTAAAACTAAATAGAGAATAAAATAAATAAACAAAAACACAAGTTAGTTTAGTTATGCGACCAAAAAAATAAAAACCCAAAATTTACAAAATGAATTATAAACTTATAAGGTAAAAAAGGAGTGGGGGGGATTCATTGATCGAATATGTCAACTAAACAAGGAATGAAAGTTTTTCTATATTTCTTTAAGCAAGGGGCGAAAGTTTTTCTATATTTTTCAGTGGAAAATTTCAGTGGAACAATAAGGCGGATTTTTGTGGAAGCAGAACGTTGGAGTCGGGAGTAGTAAGGGTATAATAGATTGAAAAAATACATGAAAAAATACATTGAATGTGTCTATTGATGGAAAAAATACATGAAAATATACATTGAAATTGCTGTTGATTTGAACGGTACATGAAAACATACATTGGAGTTGCGCAAGAAAAACCCATGGCTGTGTCATTAAAGTTACACTATAATGCATGGTATGAAACTAAAGTCAAGGTTTTTTAAACTTGGCAAGGTATAATGTGGTCAAACATGTTTTGAGAGTATGGTCGTAATTATATAACTTGAGCCCAGGTTTTTTTTTTTTTTTTTGTTATTAAAATGAATTTCATAAGAATGTACATCGTGAGTTCACGTGCAAATTTTTATTTAAAGGTGGTATGGTATAAAGTAGTCAGACATGTTTTGGGGAGTATGCACGAAATTATATAACTCAACCAGAGTGGTTTTTTGAGTCAACATCCGTTTTTTATTCGTCCTTAAAATTCCGTATAAAATTTTCATGCATAACAATTTTATTTTCATTATGTTTTAACATATCGTACATGGTACACTGAATTTTATTAACTTTGAAACAATGGATATTTAATTTGTCAATGTGAGTATAGTTTACTCAATTTCCTAATTTATTTCCAGATAAAAAATTGTTTCACCAGTAAATTGAAATTTCAGGGGCATAGGCCCCCTCCCCTCCCTCCAATAACACAAATCTTAAAACATTATGAGTATGCTCGCTAAAAAAGGTATTTTACACTTTTTTCCATTATGTAAAATAAAAACCCCCTCCTCCATTGCTTTGTTACGAGCATAATTCTCTAGTTTTACTTATCCCGTTCAAAATGTTCCTTTCCCCATCGTGCATCTAAAATGTGCTGTCTTTTTCCGGTTTGAGTTAAATCATCCATGTTTATAATCCTGTTACCAAGAAGGGATGATTTCAAAACAACATTGGCATGTGTCTTATCGGGGTTAAGATAACAAAAGGATAGAAATGCACGATTCAAGACTCGTTGACAAGAGTTTCTTTTTTTGGCCAAATTATATAAGATGTATTTGATGAAAGCAAAAGGGTTTAACAGATGATTAAGAGGCTTTTATAAAAATATAAGACAGGGAAAGGGGCAATGTATCAATTCTAACACGTTCATTGTAAGGTGAAAAAAACTATTTTTTCGAATGAAAAGTAAAGGGGGGGAGGGGTGAGTTCTTTGTGCAGACATGCATATCCTTTGACAAGAAAACTAATGTGGTCATTTCGACACACACCACTGAAGTTTAGAGTTTGGTTAGCTTTTAATATGGTTGACTATTTTTAGATCTATATTTTAAATCATTGTATTGGATTTGATTCAGTGGGAGGGGAGGGAGAGGAGGATTCTTCGTGCCGACTAATTTTTTCTTCTTTAAAAAAGGGAATAGTTTTTTTTCCATACTAAAATTTTTATTCTTTTTAAGGAATAGGATTACTACAATTAACCTCCACCAGACAAGAGACCAAGACGGAATTCTTACCCATCAATGCAACCTACACGGCCATCCATTACAAGTTCTTCGGACCAACCAGAACCCTCTCATGCCAGTGCCAGCTCTGCACAGACCACTATGCAACCTGGTAGAAAATTAAAAAGGGAATGGATGCTTTCTCATAATGCGTCGGTCTTGTCTGCTCAAGATCGGGAGGAGGCCACCCTTCATACTTTGCCAGGGACTTCAGATATACAAGTGCAGTCTGAATTTGTAAATGTATATATTTTAGCTCTAACTTATACATGATTATTTACTTAAAAATGCTAGGAGGAATTGGGTTTTGTTGGATGGTATGGAAAAATGGTAAGTGTTAAATATTCGGGAAACATACGAGTAGAAAAAATGCTTCATTACAGATAAGGCTATTGTGTTTTTTTTCTGAGCTGTTTGAGGGGGGGGAGGGGGTAACTTTTTAGTTTTAAAAATTAGTTTACGAATAGAAAAATGCTTCACTACAGATAAGGCTATTGTGTTTTTTTTCTGAACTTTCTGAGGGAGGAGGGGGTAACTTTTTAGTTTTAAAAATTAGTTTATGACTAGAAAAATGCTTCACTACAGATAAGGCTATTGTGTTGTTTTTTTTCTTAACTCTCTGAGGGGGGGGGGCGGGGGTAACTATTTAGTTTAAAAATTAGTTTACGAGTAGAAAAATGCTTCACTATAGATAAGGCTATTGTGTCTTACTGAACTTTCTGAGGGAGGAGGGCGGGGGTAACTATTTAGTTTAAAATTAGTTTACGAGTAGAAAAATGCTTCACTACAGATAAGGCTATTGTGTTTTTTCTGAACTCTCTGAGGGAGGCGGGCGGGAGTAGCTATTTAGTTTAAAAAATTAGTTTACGAGTAGAAAAATGCTTCACTACAGATAAGGCTATTGTGTTTTTCTGAACTTTATGAGGGAGGAGGGTGGGGGTAACTATTTAGTTTAAAAAAAGAGGGTTTTCTTGGGTAATGGGGTGTTTTCTTTTAATTCTTTTTTCTATATCATAAACAATTTTCAATGTTAGTGTCTGTGTGTGTGTGTGTGTGTGTTTGTGTGTGTGTGTGTGTGTGTGTGAGCGGTGCATACGTCAAGTCTACTCGATATTTCATTGAGATACTATAATGAATAGCTCAAATTCAATAACGACATAATGATTGAATGGCATATATTTATTTCCATATCATTATTTCTTATGTTTGATCCGGGTGGTGAAATTTTTTCAATATACAATATACATATAATATACATATATACATTACCTTAATCCATCAAAAGTTATGAGAAAATTAAGAATTTTTGAAGTAGAAATTCTGATGTCACGTAATTTGTTTCTGCAGCGTGTTTCTATCTGACTTCAGAGACATAATTACTCATAGGCTAATGTAATATATATATAGGGGTTAGAACTGTATTTTCAACCTGTGAAAATATCTCAGCGTGTGTGCGCATGTGTGTGTGTGTGCGTGCTTGTGAACGTGTGCGTGTGTGTGTGCGATAGTGTGTGTGTGCTTGTATGTGCGTGAGTGTGTGTGTGTGTGTGTGTGTGTGTGTGTGTGTGTGTGTGTGTCTGTGTGTGAGCGGTGCATGCGCCGCTTATTTTTCTGTCGACTCGATAGCTCAAGGAGATAATATAATGAACATGTCAATTTTAAGAACAACGCGATGCATTTGACTACTTTGTTGTGTGTTTGTCTCTATGTAACCAACAACATTTGTAATTTATTAAGCATTTGTTCAGTAAATACTGCTATAGTCAAAGATTATTTAGTTTAAATAATTCTAGGAGGAATTGAGTTTTATGGTTGGTATGGAAAAAATGAACATGATTTTTCAACTTTATGAAGTAATGCTTATTTCACATAGAAAATAAAACCTTTTTTCTATAGATTAATGATATAGCAGCGCCACTGGGTGATGAGACATCAGCATTTACTGGACCAATTCTATCACCACCAATGGAGTTCAGAGACGAACCTTCATTAGTTCTGGATAATATGGAGTGGCATAGAGGTTTTCTTAATGATGTTTTTGGGGCAATGGCTAACCTAGACGATTTAACTTGTGACATTGACATGATGGAGGACCCGGAATTGGCAGATAGATTTATGCATGAGCACTTAGGGGGTGTTACTAGTGCATCTGAACCGGGTCCTCATAAAGAAATTAAATCACAGGACAATACAGACTGGTTCGATCAATTGTCTCCAAACACCATGGAATATTTACTAGGGAACCTCATACCATCTCCAACAAACGTAATTGAACAGACTGGAAATGGTGTTATTGACAATTCTATGTCATCCCCCACCATTCGACTTAATGATATAGCTAGTACTAGTAACAATACAACAACAACACCAGTATCCCCTCTTCCAGATTTTTTTCTGTCAAACTCTGCCTTGCACCACACAAAGGTCTACAGCGCCAAATTCGGTGATCCCTTCAACTCTCTAGTGTCGGGGGATATAATAACAGATCCCTCGGCCATTACACATTTATATACTAATAAGATTCGAGCCATTCTTGAACAACAGACGGGGGTGTGGGGAGTGGGGGTCAGTTTAAAAGCATCAATAGCACTAAAAATATTTTTTTTAAATGAAAATGCAGGTGAGATGTATTCGAAATACTTGCACACAGAGATGTTGGCAATTCATCCGCATTTATCAAATTATGGGTAGGTTTTTCTAAATTGGGCTAATAGTATTCAAAGTAAGTGGGACAATTATAACGAGGGGGTAGTGGATCTGTGGTTTTATTTATTGAAAGTTTATATGTTAATATTTGTAGATTCAAAAATGATTTTATTGTAAGAAGTAGGGCGGTGGAGAGGGCTATAGTTTTAAAATATCACTCAGATTTAGAGGAATGTAGGGGGATACAAAGAATCTGTTTCGATACGAGGTTAAAGTGTTTCAAGTATGCATTTTTAATTGCAGCATACAAACTTCTTCAAATATATGCATCTAAGAAAAAATTAGATGAAATGGCAGTTAATGGTAGGGAGGGTTCAAAGTTCCCCAAAGTATATTTTAATTGTTTAAATGGTCGATGTCCTGTAACACTAAAAGGAAGAGATAGTTTCGAGTGGGCTAATGCCCATTTAAAGATTGGTGTCACGGTTCTACATTATAAAAAAGCATATGAAGAGGGTCAGCCTTCCGATAAGACGCGTGTGTTATTTTCAGTGAGTGCTCCTTCAATTAAATCAGCAGAACATTGGGTGTGTCTTTTATACACTCCACCCACAGACTCCGATTCAATTGGTCATTTCAATCCAATAACGGATATTAGTAGGGTTCTAAGTGAGGGTAAAAAGGGGAAAGGTGTTTGTTATTACTGTCCAACATGCCTCTCAAGATTTCGCTCTGATTTAAAGTTAAAGCATCACATGAAACACTGTAAACGTCATGGATATCAGGCTGTGGAGACGGTAAGCATAGATAGAGCGATCTTACGTTTTAAAAATTTTCAAAACACGCTCCTGCAGAGTAATAAGATCGCTTTGTACTGCGAAGTTAAACTGACAGACGTGTACGATTCGTGAAATCCAAATCTTGTTAAAATACATGAAGCCATAGGAGTCTCTTGCGCTCACGCGCAACGAGATTCCAATAATACCCTGCGAGTGCTGGATCTAGTTGAGAAGTTTGGTGACGGTGAAGACTGCATACGCTCGGCATTGGTCAGTCTAATCAAAACAGCGAACGGTGCAATTTCGCGCCTTCGTTACACAAACTATCCTATGCTCCTATCACCAGATGACATAGTGGCCATTAAAAATCGTAAAATGTTTTGGGTTTGCAAGGGAGAATTTGATGATGGTGTTGGGACTGGTGGGAGGAGGAAGGTGATCGACCATGATCATTTGCGGCAAGAAATTACATCGGGAGGAAGTAAATTTAGGCCGGTAGCCCATCAGTCGTGCAATTTAAACGTTAGACAACAATATTTCGTATCTGCTTTTATACACAGTTCTAATTACGACTTAAAATTTGTTCTACCGGCGTTGGCCCGCATTGCCAAGGGTGGAGTTGTAGATGACGCATGAATAGACTGTTCTTTTTCATATAATATCATACCCAAATCATCGGAGAAGCTCCTGCTGCTAGAATTCATGTGGAAAACAGTTGACAAGGGTAACACGTGCCTGAATAAAATCCGTTCTTTAGATTCTTTCAGCTTCTTCTCCAAATCTTTAAGTCAATTGATTCAGGTACAGAAAAGTGATAATTTTGAAAGCTTCTCCCTCCTCAAACAGCATGTCCCTGATGGTGAAAGGAATGATTTATTAATAAGTAAGGGTATATATCCATATTACAATTACAACTCTGGCTCGAGGCTAGATAAGGTGTCATTACCACCTATTGAAGCTTTTTAAAATTCTCTTACTGAAAGTGAGTGCACCACTAGCGACTACGAATTTGCTATTTGGGTTTGGGTAATGGGCGGGTGTAAAAATGGGTGGGATTATTGTAAACTATACTTGGCCAGTGACTTACTCACTCTTCTGGACATTTTGTGCAAAAATACGGATAAAATTTATGGGGAATTCTCGTTGGATTTTGTTATTTATATTTCCACTCTTCTATTGATGTTGTACTTTATGCTTAAAATAAGCAAATAATAAATAGTTATTATGAGTGATGTGGATCAGCATCTATTTTTAGAGAGATAATTGAGGGGTGGGTATGTTTTTCACGGGGATCGTATCATGAAAACTGATCCGACCGGACAGCACACCGATGAAAAGTCGGACGCAGTTTTTTTGGATTCTCTTTACCCATCGGCAATGTCTCACTACTGTTTGCCGTGTGGCAATTATAAATGGCTTGACAATCCATGTGCTTCGAATTTCCCCGACATTGCCAGTGTTGAGGAGAATGGGGCATAGGGATGGTTTTTTTTAAATTGACGGTGAAATACCCATGGAAATCCATGACTCGGTAAAAGACTTTGTTTTTCTGTGTATAAATAGACCGGTGGGTAGGGACTCTCTGAGCCCCTACAATTTGTCTTTAGTAGAGGACGGGAGTATGCACTGGGTACCTTCAAAACAAAAACTAATTGCCGACCTCAACCCGAAAGAGAATATCGTTGTTCATCACGTGATATTGAAATGGATGATGTCCAATGGTTTCAAGGTCACAAAGATTCATAGAGACCTCCAATTTGATCAAAAGCCTTTCATGAAAACGTTTATTGACACCTTTGTCAGTAAGCGTTCACAAGCGAAAACGAAAGTTGAAAAAGAAGTCAATAAATTCATTTTGAACTTAGCTTTCGGTAAACTGTGTCAGAGCGTACGAAACAGAAGTCGATGTTACATTGTAACCAATTCCAAAGATTGTTCTCGAATCATTGCGGATCCAAGCTTCACAACGTTCACAATCATAGACTCTGATAGGGTACTCCTACACCGTAAGAAAAGAAACATTGTATTAAATAAAAATATTGCAGGTGGAAGTGCAATAACTGAAATATCCAAGAAACTCATGTTGTCATTTTATTATAATGTATGCAAGGTACAGTGGCCGATTGAGGGACAAGTTCAAGTGTATTACGGGGACACTGATTCACTTCTGTTAAAAGTCAAAACTGAAAATCTATATTGAATGATTTGGAAAATGGCGAGTACATTAGCTCACGAATGGACTACACTAATTGGGACGAATCCCTCTACCCAGAGCTAGTGAAACGCCAGGCCCCAAATCAATTGTTAATGCTAAAATCTGAAATGGGTGGCTATCTGACATTTCGTGGTGTTGTTCATTGCCCGAAGGTATACTGTGTGGAAACGCACAACAAGGATATCAAACAAGTTTGCAAGGGGGTACCTACACACTTTGTAAAAAATAATTTCGACATGAATGTGTATAGAAATTGTTTGAAACGTAGTTTAGTGCCAAGGTGAAAGTCATGGCGATTCGCTCTTTACAATTTAAAAACTACACAGTTAGAGTTGAGAAAAACGCCATGTCTGCCATATCGGAGAATTTCTTTGTAATTGTAGTTGTTTTTAAGTAGCTAAACTAGTTACTTTTTTTATTTTAATAACTTTTTGATTTTATATAGTAAATAAAACAACTCGGTATAAAAAAACTAACTTAAATTCACTAAAAAAAAATATAAATTGGGTGGGAGGTTTTTTCGGGTACTGGGTGTTTTTTAATTCTTTTTCTATATCACAAACAATTTTCAATGTGTGTGTGTGTGTGTGTGTGTGTGTGTGTGTGTGTGTGTGTGTGTGTGTGTGTGTGTGTGTGTGTGTGTGTGTGTGTGTGTAAGGCAGATCAATGTCCACTATTTAACGCCCACGAGCCCCCGCTTTCCGGCCCCTGGTGCTTCCCGCGGCGCTCTCCGGCCCGCCGCAGCGGGCCCCCGGCCGCCGCTGGGGCCGCCCCCGGGGGGGGGATCCCATACCAAATGCTGTAAATAAAAGTGATATTATTTCAAGTGCATTATTCTAATAAATGTTGTATTTTTTCTATAAACAAAAAAAAGTGTATTTATTTAAGTGTTTTTTCTCTTTACCTATGTAAATGTTGTATTTTTTATTATAAATAAATTTAAAAAAAGTGTATTTTTCATGTTTAATGTGCTTTCATGTTCAATGTAGTATTTTTTAAGTATTGATACTTTTTTATGCATATAATAAAAGAAAATATGATTCTTTATTCGTGTTCTTTTTCTCATTCTTGAACGGAGTAGTAATAGGGAAATTATTTAGTCATTAGACAGCTATAGTCTACAGTTAGTTGTCTAGTTGAACTGTTGAAGGGAACATGTATCAATTTAAAACATCATTCAGATCGTTTCTGTGTGGGTCATCAATGTCAGGCAAAACAACACTTTTAACTAAAATAATTAAAAGTTGCGATAAAATGTTTGTGGAAAAGCCGAAAAAAATCTACTATTGTTACAGTATTTGGCAGGAGTCATACGATAAAATAAAAGTAATTGCCACGATGGGATTGGTGCAAATACAATTCATACAGGGACTTGATGTTTTCAGCATTATTGAACCAAACTCTTGGCTGATCATTGACGATCTGGCTGAGTCTATTGAACAATGGTCCCAGGAAATGCTACAACTGTTCACTTTTCGCTCATCATAAACAGATTTCCGTTATTCTGGTTCTACACAATCTCTTTCATCAGAGCAAATGTATGCGAACACTTGCATTGAACTGCACCTACTATATGTCATAATGCCATTAAAGGACATGTATGAAAACCTCCAGGCACAAATAAAAGTTGTTTCGCCCGAGAAGAGTATAAGGGAAATTTACCCAACCGTCCCAGTACGAAAAGGCGCCCGGCAAGGTGCTCCTACTTCTGCCCCGGCTTTTAATAACAGTGTTCTTTCAGCACAGGAAAATTACCAAATAACGTGTGTTCTGGATGGTATTGACCTTTCTCTTCTTTGTTATGCTGACGATATTTTAAATATGAGCCGGAATATTGGTGGCATTGAATGCAATTTTGCTATTTTTCAAAAGCAATATGCTGCAATAGGCCTAGAATTTAACGCTGCAAAATCAGAGGTATTACTGTTTAATTGGCCCGAAAACCAAGTCCCGCCTACCATAGACCTTGGACAGACAAGTATTAAGCCAGCAGATCACATCATTTATCTTGGACTACCGATTGGTAAAACGCTGAGACACACATGACAGCTATTAATTCAACATCTCGAAAAGCGTACCGGTTTTGCATACAGCAGATTGGTTGCAATGAAGTTCAGCTTCAACCGGTTTATCCTTGCTCGGCTGTATACTGCACTAGCATTGCCCCATTTTTTATACCTGAGCCCTTTTTGGCGAACATTTCCATGCACTACTAAACAGAAACTTCGAGCAATATTTTTTAAATATGCTAAGTACCTTTTAAGACTCCCCCCTGGACACGTAACACATACCTCATTAATAGGTATAAACTGGCAGATCCCACTCTCATAATTGAAAATCAGATTTCCCGTTTTAACAGTAAAATTGGTAACCACCCCTGGCATAGTTTACTCAAACAGTAGTCAAGTGTAGAATTGTTTCATATTTCTTGTCAGTTTAGTGTTTTTCTCGTTTGTATCCGTTGATGTATTATTTGTCCCTTTTTTTCTTTTTTTTCTTTATCTTTATTGTACTCTGTCTTGTGTTTTTGTAACGACGGGTTATAAATAAATAATAATAATAATAATATCATCTACAGAGTTGTTCGTGATTCTAGCTCGCTAATAACTCTCAATAAACAAATCTATCCAGGCCCCCCCAAATTTCTGCTCTTAGAATACAATCGGGAAACTAATAAACTCTACGGTTATATCCTATTGGATTTTAACCAAAATACACCCGAGGATCTGAGTGTAGCCACAGATTTTTTAGACGATGAAATTACAGTATATCTCCCCGTGAACACTAAAAAGACCTATTAGTTGCTATCGTGACACTGAAGAAACTACATGAAAATAGACATCTGTTTTCAGTTCTAAGCACTTCAAACCCCTCGCTTAGGAAAGCCATACTCAAACTTGGTATTGGCAATGATTTCATTAACCTAATATCTGAACTTTGTTTAAATTTGACTGAGGGTAATGTTCAACTGCCAGAAGTAGTTAAGCAACAGGCAAAGCAAGATCGTTCCATTGTACGTAAATTGGCCTCTAAAAAGAAAGGAAAGAATTTTAAAAAGAAACGACTTCTTCAGGCGGGCGGTAGCTTTTTCACACTTTTACTGCCAATAATTGCAGGACTTGTAAACAGTTTTCTCTAGAGAGAGAATGGCAAAACCCTATAAATTGACTCCAATAGAACTCACTCTCTCACCCGTGGAACACTTTGAGAACAATCTGAGTAAATTTCTTGACAATAAGAATATTGAGGATGATAAAAAAACTGCTTTTACTTCAAGATGCACTTCGTCGAGTGGACAAACATAAGCCCTATCGTTCAAAGCCAACTGCTGGTATTGATCACAAAAAATAATCATCTCCTCAGGATTCTGTTGCTGTAACAAAATTAAATACGGAGTATTTGTTTTCGGTTGTTATTAAATTTGTAAATATATGCCCTAAATAATTTGTTGAACAATTTAAACGTCTCCTAACTTATCGCTTGGAAAGTGGTCAAGATCATATTCAAGTTGAGAGCAATGGGAAAGGGATTTTAATTCAGGGCAAGAGCTATAATCTACTTGATTTAATCTATGATATGGTTACAAATCGTAAAGGACAATTATCATTTGACGCTCATCTATACAACTTTCTAAATACATTAAACTTCCCCAAAAGTCTTATTAGCAATAGACAAATTCTAAAAAAATTAAATGAACATGCATCATCATCCTCATCGACACCATTAAAACATGAAGAAGAAGAAGAAGAAGAAGAAGATTTTAAATCAATCTTGGAAAGTACTAGCACACCTAGTGGAAAAAAACATGACAATGGTGGCAAGGAAAAAGTGAAAACGTATCATGTCACCATCACCATCCACAACTAGTATACAAAAGGGTAGCGGACGTTACACAACGTGTCTACCTTCAAAATGGTTGAAATTCTGAAAGGTGTTTATGAAAATATTGGTGAGGCGGGGAGTTTAAGTTCCCCCACCACTCTTTCCAAAGTCACTGGTGTTCACACTAAAAGTGTACAAGACTATTTACAAAATGAACCAGGTTAAACTCTGCATAGAAATCATAAACTTCGTTCTAATCATTATCGAAAAACTAAAGCCTTTTTCCCATTGCATATAATGCAAGCAGATCTCCTAAGTCGAAATGAGATTCAGTAACGTCACAAAGTAGCATGCTAGTACAGCTTACTTTTAATCACTGCTTTTACTCTTTATGTATATAGAATTCTATTGTGAACAAAGAGAGGCATTGACGTTGCTGAGGCCCTTGAAATTATTCTCGTACAGGATTCGTATAAAAAAATTCAAACGTATCGTCGTTGTGAAATTGTTATCTCCTATGTTGCCAAAGCACGATTAAAATATGGTGCAATGCTGCATGCACCCTCACAGCCATATCAAAGCTGCTTTTGTAAAACTATTCATTAAAACAACCCTAATTACAATTTTAAGACGTTTTACATTGAAATATAAAGCGGCTTTTCTTTATTATCTATATAAAATCATGTTGATCTATAATCAACGACCTCATCGATCATTGTCCAACTCAACCCCAACGGAAGTTCATCATTCTGATCATGATACAATTGACACCTTTCTTAAACAATATTCCAATGAAACGATTGTCAAGAAGAAAAATAAATTCAATGTTGGTGATACTGTTCGAATTAATAGGACAACTAATGTTTTTGAAAAGGGGAATTACTTGTGGTCCATAGAACTTTTAAAGTGGTAAAAATCCTAGATACTAAGCCCATGACATATTGCCTGCGCGATATAAAAGATGACGAGATTCTCGGTGGCTTTTATGACTATGAACTGCAAAAAGTTAAAAACAATAGTAAAATCTATCAAATTGAAAAGATATTAAAGACTCGTACTCGCAGGGGTAAGAAACAGTTACTTGTTCAGTGGCTAGGATAAAACTCTGATTTTGATTCTTGGATTGGTGTTGAAGATATTGACAATGCCCAATAATTTATATGTAACTTTTATGTTCAATGTTTCCGATCCTCTCTACAACGACTTGAATACGACAAGTGATTTTTGGACAAAACTCTCCCCCGCCATCAAATTTGACGGTGCGTATGAAGTGGCTCTTGTCGACTGTATTCTCAAAAATACCTATGACATCCTGATAAAATATCGCGTGTATGATATAAAAGTTATACCATTCGATTGGACACTCTTTGTCGACTATGAATGGGTTGAAGCACTTAAATCTAGTGAATATCCATATGCTAAATTGAAATATATTGAATATGATAATATGACAGATTTGTGTCGTACAATCAATAGAAAAATCTCATATCGTAGGAGTGGTACATTCCATTTTAATTATTCATTGGAAAACGATAGGATATGCATTACCTCACCTGTTGACACCGAAATAATTATTCTCAATGATAATCTGAGAGACGTTCTTGGTTTTAAACAGAATATGATCAATGGGAGAAATGCTGGCACCGTTTACGGGATGGATCAAGTTATTTTTGCTGATTATCCACCTGGTTTCGCCTCGGACTCTTGCATATTTCTCTATGCATCCTTTGTGGAAACATCGAGAGTCGGTAATTCAAATGTCCCCCTCCTACGTGTTCTTGAACGAAAAACAACTCATGAACTTGTTCATCACTATAATATAAAGCATCTTCAGTATGTTCCTGTAAACACTTCGTATTTGGAACTCTGTCAGTTAACATTAAGAGGTGAATTGGGTGATCCTCTAGCAATAACACAAGGTTTAGCAGTGATTACATGCAATTTTTGATCCATTGTCGGCGATAGCACAGTCACCTAAAATGAACAATATAAGAACTTCTTTTGTTTGCCCCGATATCAACTGTTGTGTTGGTGCTTTGAGCCCAGGTCAAATAGGCAATGGATTAGACTACTACAAGGGGCCTACTACAATTTTTGGCTATGGTCTTGGTAGCTGGTTTGCAAGGCTATTTCGTTCTGCACTACCCCTTGCCAGAAAATATCTTGTACCTGCTGCATCAAATTTTGCTGCCTCCAAACTACAGGACTGGGGGTCGGGCAAGAATTTCAAGGAGAGTTTTAAGGAAAATATTAGATCTTCAGCAAGAGCCGTTGGTGAGCAACTAAAATCTCGGCAAAATGGGGAGGGATTGAAAAGGATGCGTGCGCGTCATTCCCTCATCAGTCTCCACCCGGGCGGGAAGCGAAGGACATCAACAAGGACTTTGAGGAATAAAACAAGGAAGAGCAATAAGCAGCAGAAGAAGAAGAAAAAGAAAAAGATTTTTAGATCAAAGAAGGACTTTTTCTCTTAAGATGACTTATGTCCCCCACAAGGAATCATTTCCATCAATCAGTTCCTCATTGAATCTTTTTAATGCTGAAAATGTTGATGTCAGTGTCAAGTATGGTTACTATGAACAATTTCACCCCCAACAACCCCTCTCGGAAAATATACACTTTCAAATATTTTCCAATGAAGATTATTTCATTGATTTGTCATCAACATTTATTGATTGAAATGTTGCGGTGAAGAAAAAGTCAGATGATACAACTCCGAATGCTGCCGACGGTCTTTCCTATGAGAACTGTATTATACACAACCTATTCAAACAAATTAATGTATTCATTAATGAAACATTGGTGAGCTCTAGCAATAATTTGTACTACTGTGCAAGCTAATTACAATTTATGATGATGACACTAAAGCCATACAAGAAGTTAAGAGGACAATTATTGGGCTATGAATATCGATCAGGCTTTGATACCGACGGCAAATTGACTACTGCAGTGACCCATGAGTATCATCTGGTTGGAAAACTAAATCATGAGATATTCAATATATCCCAATGGTTACCCCCAAATGTCAAGATTGACATAAAGTTACAGATGGCCCCATCGAATTTCATTTTGAGAAAAACGCTTCCTGCAGCACCCGATGCAAATGTCATTATCACATCGTCAATTCTCCACGTCAGAAAACAACAGGTTATGAGCTCTGTTGCATTGGCAGTGGAAAAGCTAAGAGCCAATGGTAGCAACATTAAACTTCTTGTCCCCCGTACGATCACCAATCAACGTCACATTGCCACCGGCTCTCGTAGCTATAACGATTCATCATTTATCAATGGAGAAATCCAATCAAAATTGGCTTTGGTCTTTGTGAAGAGTCGCAGTGCCGTTGGATCCTGGACTGAATCAGCCATGATTTTAAATTTTTCGGTCTATCTAGCCTTGTGTGCAAAGTGAATGGTATTCCACTGTACACTCTATCTTTTGACAAAAAATCCTAAAGAACTCTGTACGAGTTGACCATGCAATCCCTAGATCATGACTCTCGACTATTTGAAAATTGAATAACCGATTCAATGTTTTCAAACAATCATGGGGTAATTGTTTTGGACTTGTCGGGGACTCGGGGTATGAGCATAGTACGAACAGGGAATGTACGTTTAGAGTGTACATTTGCCGATGCTCTGACTGAGAGTATCACACTATTATCACTGAGTCAATTTGAAACCTATTGGGAAATCACACCCGACGGCAGTGTTCTACTAGACCTAACACCATGAACTCAAACCAAATAATCAACGTATTTAGTATGGATCCATACATGTCCCAGCACAAGTCCTCTTGCATACCTTCGGACTTCATTGAAAAAATTCCAAGTGTTAACAATACCCTAATCATTGTTAATAGCAGTCCATCAGTAGAAGGGCCTTATTGACTCCGGTACGTACATAATTCGGTTATCAAAAGAACGTATCTCCGGTACGTACACCAAATATGGACATAGAGTCCCTAGGAAAAACACCTGTGCTGTCAGTCCGAACCCCACACCAAATAAGGGCAAAGACTCCGAACCCCACACCATATATGGGCATAGAGTCCCTGGGGAGAACACGTGGTTAATGGGGTCAATGACCTAAATTTCCAAGGTCGATGTTGTTGTTGTTGTAAGTGCACGCTCGAGGCGAATGTCATGGTGTCCAGAAATAGGAAACACCTGTGCTGTCGACCTCAATTCACCTATCGTGAATCAATAATTCCCCTTGGAAACAACAAATTAATTCCCCTTTCTTGACAGATCAATCAACCAATGACATCATCTGTCAGACTTTAAAAATTTTCGCCTAGAAACGATTCTCCAGGAATAGATCCAAGTCATTAATGTCTTTGCTCTCGGAAACAACTCTTTTGGTCGAACTCCAAAGGATATTAATAAACATTGCCATGGAAACAATTCTCCAAGAAACATCTTAGCGATGAATTGTTTTAGCGCGGGGATCAGGTTTCCAAATAATTTGAAATGCATTAGCGTAGAGATGCCAAAACAAAAAGGAACACGCTGAAATTACGTTTAGGGATTATTTGGGCGAAACTGTTTTAGACAGGTTATGGAATTATTTCGACGAAACAGTTAGAGACATTTTAAAAGAAGATTTTAGGAAAGGTTTTAGAAGAGGATTTGAGGGTGAAACTCTGTGGTCGTTATAATACACAAGTTTCATTTGAACAGCGTCGTGAGGTCCTCTACCCCAACCCCAAAGGGTTCCGATCCCCACCACCCCAACCCCGAAGGAAGCGCTCGGTCCTCAAAGGTCCCCCAAGCACCCAAAGAGCCCCACCCCCCCAAATGCCCTCCTCAGACCCTCAAAGGCCCTCTCCGGGTCCTCACAGGCCCTCCCCTGGTCCTCAACGGGCCCCCGGACACTCAACGGGCCCCCCCAACCCCAAATGCCCACCCCCCGTCCGCAAATGTCCCCCGGGACCGCGGAGCACCCCGGGCCCGGAATGCGCCGCCTGGGGATGTGCCGCCGGGGGATGCGCTGCAGGAGATGCGCCGCAGGGAGGCGCCGCAGGGATGCGCCGCAGGGATGCGCCGCAGGAATGCGCTGCAGGAATGCGCCGCAAAAAGTAAACTAAAAAGTAAAAATTTCGAAATGTTATCCCCCAAACGCCCTCCTCAGACCCCCAAACGCCCTCCTCAGACCCTCAAAGGTCCCCCGGGCTCCCAAAGGGCCAACCAGTCCCCAAGAGTTTCCTGGGTCCCCAAAGGTCCACCCCCAGTCCCCAAAGATCCACTGGGCTCCCAAAAGACCACCCAATCCTCGAGGGCCCTGGATCCCCAAACGCCCCCCCTGGGTCCCAAAGGCCCTCCCCCGGGCCCCATACATGCACAAAAAAACTTACACACACACAAAAACTTACACACACACACACACACAAAAACTTACACACACACACGAAAACTTACACACACACACGAAAACTTACACACACACGCCAAAACTTACACACACACAAAAACTAAAAAAAACACACACAAGAAAACTAAAAAAAAAGAAAAAGAACAAAAAAAAGAACAAACACAAAAAAAAGAAAAATCAAACTAACACACAAAAAACCCAAAACAAATTACAAACACACACACACAAAAACAAACACACACACACAAAAACAAAAACACACACAAAAAAATAAACACACAAACACACAAAAAAAAACACATGAACACAAAAAAAAAACAAACACACGCACAAAAACTTAAACAAACACACAAACACACAAAACTTACACACACACACACACGAAAACTTACACACACACGCCAAAAATTACACACACAGAAACTTACACACACACACACACACACAAAAACTTATAAACACACACACACAAAAAAAATAAACACACTAAAAATTAAACACACACACACACACCCAAACAAACTGAAATAAACAAACAAAAAACTTAAATAAACACACAAAAGCTGACAAAAACACTAACTTACACACACACACACAAAAACTTAGACACAAAATAACAAACCTACATTAACAAACAAACTTACATGAACACAAAAACTAACACACAAACAAAAAATTACACACACGCACAAAAACTTACAAACACACACAAAAAATTAAACACACACACACATGAAAACTTACACACACACACCAAAACTTACACACACACAAACTTACACACACACACTTACACACACACACACACACACACACAAACTTACACATGCACACGAAAACTTACATGCACACAAAAACTTACATGCACACAAAAACTTACACACACACACACAACAAAAACTCACACACACACACACACACGAAAACTCACACACACACTCAAAAACTGACACACACACAAAAACTTACACACACACACACAGACACACACACAAAAACAAAAACAAGAACACAAAAAAACTCACACACACACGCACAAAAACTAACACACACACACACACACACACACACACAAAAACTTACACACACACACTAAAACACACACACACACGAAAAAAATGACACAAAAACAAAATTACACACAAACACACACACAAAAAAACTAGAAAAAGCAAAATAAAAATTACAAGAAAACAAAAACTAAAATTAACAAAAAAAATTACACACACACACACACACACAAAACGTAAACACAAACACATACGAAAATTCACACAAACACGACACAACATACACACACACACAAACATACAAACACACACACACACACAAACAAAAACTTACACATGAACACAAAAAAAACTCACACACACACGCACAAACAATAACAAACACACACACACACAAAACTTACACACACACACACGAAAACTTACACACACACACAAAAAACTTAAACACAAAAAAACTTAAACATGCACACTAAAACTAACACACACACACACGCAAAAACTTACACACACACACACACAAACTTACACACACACACACACACACAAAAACTTACACATGAACACACACAAAAACTCACACACGCACACGCACAAAAACTTACAAACACACACACACACAAAAACTTACACGCACACACACGAAAACTTACACACACACGCCAAAACTGACACACACAAAAAATTACACACACACACACACAAACACACACATAAACAAACTGACACACACACACACACACAAAAAAAACTTACACACACAAAAACTTACACACACACACAAACACACACAAACTGACACACACACACAAAAAACTAAAACCCAAACAAAAAATCTAAAAAACAAAAAAAAATACAAGCACACACAAAAACTAAAAACAACACACAAAAAATTAAATGCACAAAAAATCTTACATGCACGCAAAAACTTACACACACGCACAAAAACTAACACACACACACAAAAAAACATACACACACACAAAAAAAAAAACACACACACAAAAACTTACACACACACGCATACAAAAACTTACACATGCACACGAAAACTTACATGCACACAAAAACTTACACACACACACACACACGAAAACTTACACACACACACACACGACAAAACTTACACACACAAAAGCTAACAAACACAAAAACTTACACACACACACACACACACAAAAACAAACACACACACGCGCAAAAAAAAATGCACACAAAAACTTACATCCACAAAAAAAATAAAAAACACACTAAAACAAACACACACCCACAAAAACTGACACACACACACAAAAACTTACACACACACACGAAAACTTACGCACACACACACACACACACACACAGACACACAAAAAAATTACACAACCACACGAAAACTTACATGCACATAAAAACTTACATGCACACAAAAACTTACACACACGCACAAAATCTTACACGCACACAAAAAAACTTACACACACACACACCAAAACTTACACACACACACGAAAACTAACACACACACACACAAAAACTTACACACACGTTTGAAAACTTACACACACACACTAAAACTTACACACACACGCAAAAACTAACAAACACACAAAAACTTACACACAAACACACAAAAACTTACACATGCACACGAAAACTTACATCCAAACAAAAAATTACATGTACACACAAAACTTACACACACACACACACACACACACACACACACACACACACACACACACACACACACACACACACACACACACACGAAAACTTACACACACACGCAAAAACTTACACACACACACAAAAACATACACACACACACACACACAAAAAATTAAAATTGATATCGATATAACTCATTATAACACAATAATTCATGCACACACAAACTTACACACACACACACACACACAAAGACTAACACAAACACACAAGCATACACAAACAAAACTTACACACAAACACACACACCAAAACATACACACACACGCCAAAACTTACACACACACAAAAACTTACACACACACACACAAAAACTTACACACACACAAAAACTTACATGCACACAAAAACTTACACACACACGCACAAAAACTTACACACACACACACACACACACACAAAAACTTACACACACACACAAAAACTTACACACACGCAAAAACTTACACACACAAAAAAACTTACACACACACACACAAAAACTTACACACACACATACAAAAACTTACACACACACACAAAAAAATACTTACACTCACACACACACACACACAAAAACTTACACACACACACAAAAACTTACACAAACAAAAACTTACACACACAAAAACTTACCCACACACAAAAACTTACACACACGCACAAAAACTTACACACACACACAAAAACTAACACACACACACGAAAAATAACACACACACAAACACACACACACACAAACACACAAAAACTTACACATGCACACGAAAACTTACATGCACATAAAAACTTACATGCACACAAAAACTTACACACACGCACAAAAACTTACACACACACACAAAAACTTACACACACACACACGAAAACTTACACACACACACGAAAACATACACACACAAACAAAAAAACTTACACACACACAAGAAAACTTACACACACACAAAAAAACAAACACACACACTCA